>NW_020863526.1:0-42378 GCF_003713205.1 Coffea eugenioides
TTATGAAGTAGCTTTAAAATGCCTCTAAGAACACTTGAATTGGATTTTGGTACACTGAGTTATGACCATTACAGTGTTCTGCGTTTAAGCAGCCGACGAATTGGTTTCTGGTTTAGTAATTCGAGAATTTGACCAAGTTACATTAGAAACTGGATTAAGTGACCTTCATGAACATTGTAGCCCTAAGTCTTAGCTTCGAAACGGCATAGGTTACGTCTTAATCCGATAATCGTAGCCTCGGATAAGTTAGTTCCGCATTCGTACGTCAAATCTGTCTTGTGCTAAGTTGAATTTCTGCATTTGTTATCATTGTAATTCTTGTTATTATGATATTGTGAGCCTATGGAACGGCTCTTGACATAATTCTGATATGTTGATGTTGGTTGTGTTTGAGAAACCAATGAAGCCTAAATGGCTGGAAAAGTAGGTAACACAAAGGGCAGCTGCCAGAATTTTACTACGGGGCTTATAATGCTATATTTCGACTTGGGTGTAGGTTAAGTACTTAACACCTTGAACTAAGCCTGGGACTGGTATATGTTTCTTGAGTGTTACGTTAGGGACTTGACTAAACTTGTACCCTTGGAAATGAAATAATGATTGACTCGAAGTAACGTTCCTTGTACTCTCGACTCACATGACAATTTCAAGTATAAATGTTACAAAGCTTTATCGTTTAAAAAGCGAGCGAGTGTTTCATGACTACTGTCCGAGTGAATTTCAATTTCTTGATTCTTATTGAACGAAACGTCTAAGTTTCGAACTCTAGTCATGTTTCAAAGTTCTCAAATTGAGTTTTATCGTAGATTTGGACTCCGAACTCGGAGTATAACCTGAAAGTGACCAGTAAAAGCACTATATCTTTTGGTGAGTGCTTTCAAATACTGAATTGAACTTGATACTTGTACTTGATACGTGCCAATATGATTACATGTCACATGCGTGAATTGTTAGGGCAAGAGTGTACTTTATCGCACTTGCCCTTACATGATATACACTTGTTTATTGTTGCAATTGACTTGACATACTTGTTATGATGCGCGCACTTCCTGGAATTCCAGACACCCTGTGGCGAGTTACTCTAGTCGGGCCGGCAGGGGCTTGGTCGATTGGATAACGAGCCCTGGGTCTCTTGCTTTGTCGAGTGGAGTGATATCTCCTCGACTAATCGGTATACTCGAGTATTACCACCCGTGTTTATTGAGGATTTTGGGCCCAGTAGGGGGTGTGAATGGTGGACGGAGAGTAGTGTAAGTGGGGTTCTACTGGATTGGTTGCTTTACTTGAAAGTTGACGGAGTGTCAACTACTATGTGATCAAGCTCCTGATGATGAATGGAAGTTGGCTCCTGAGAGCCATCCGTATCCTTATGCTTTGGAATGATTATTGTTTATTGGATTATAGTGTCTTCTGAAAACTTTTACACTCACTCATTTTGAGATTGCTACTTGAAGTGTTATTGCTCACTTTTATGAACTCTTCATGCTCGTTGCTTTCCTATATCGAAAATTTGTACTTATAATAATGGTCAATTTGCTATTTGGAACCTCACTGGGCTTTTAGCTCATACCACGCTATTTGTTTTCCTTACAGGGGGTACGAGTGACGCGTGAGACCTGTAAAAGACTAGCGTAGCCTTTTGTTTTGACTTTTGACTTTTGGTCTTGTACTCGCGCTATTCCTCGAAGGGAACATGTTGTACTTGGATTGTATACGTTTTGAACTAGTTTGGTGTATTGAGGCTTTGTACCTCGATTTCTATCAATGTAAATTATAAGCTTGAATTGTGAATGTTATTTATGGTTCATGGATGTGTGTACATGACTCGATTGAGATAGTGAGTGAGTCCTGGCGAGAGCTGGGCAGGCGGTCCGCCGAACCCTTTGGTACGCCTTAGGGGGAGGTGGGGTCGTCACAGATGGTATCAGAGCTCCTATTGAGCTCGTGCCGGGAGAGGGTTCTCGGACTGTGGGGATTGGTTTGTTAAGTGTGAAACAATTGTTTATTGTTGGGGACCTTAGATATGTATGTTGGGTAGGAATCTCTAATACGGGTGATTTGCTCTTGAGCCTGGCCAGCTTGAGTGGTGAATTATCATATTTTTGGATTCTTGTCCCCGAATACCAAGGAGTAACACCTTTACGATCAGTTGAGATCTCGCGTAATATTGAGATAAGTTTGGATTGCGAAAGCAAAGGCACGGGGAATGCGAATAGTATGGACTTGGAATATAATGAAGATATTCATGGGATTTGGGATCCTTCTTATTCACGTGTTTCGAGCCTTGATTAAGTTTAGTGCCTGAGCGATACCTAGGGTTAATGCTTTATAAGTTATGTGACTTGTTTTGATTGAATGTGTTGTATTGCCTTGTTTTATAATTTAGAGGGGTTTATGATTTGCATTATTCTGTTTTGTGCTATTGATATTTATATAGTTACTTAGTGGCTATATTCTATTATTGATTAGTTGGTTATATTGTTATAGTTGATTCACTACGAACCATGGAGGGTAGAAGAAGTCATGCTAGGGGAACTAATCGAGGACGCGGTCCTAGTCGTAGCCGTGGGGGTAGACAAGCCCAGGAACCGGTACGAGAACCGAGAGAGGAAAGAGAGGCAACGGTTGAACCACAACCTGAACCCCAAGCTACAGGGGGAGATCAAGTGGCAACTGCCATCCAGCAAATGACCAATATTCTGGCCCGTTTAGTGGAACAACAGGGTCAAGCCCCTGTAAATCAACCTAGGGACCCTGGTAATGGACAAGATAGGGCCTTGGAGAGATTCCAGAAGTTCTCTCCACCCAAGTTTTTAGGAGGGCCAGACCCGTATGAGGCTGAGAAATGGCTGGAGGCCATGATAAATATTTTTGCTGCCCTAAACTATACGGAGGAGAGACAAGTCCAATTCGCTGTATTTCAGTTCGAGGGGCCAGCTAGGGCCTGGTGGAATGTAGTGAGGGCCAAGTGGGAGAGAGAAGGAACTGCATGGACTTGGCTAAACTTTGTACGGGACTTCAACGAAAAATACCTTCCACCCATCGTCCAGGAGAGGAGAGAGGACGAATTCATTAAACTCCGTCAGGGGATGTTGAGTGTAACTGAGTATGAGACTCAGTTTACAAAGTTGTCCAAATTTGCTCCCGAACTGATAGCTACGGAACAAAGAAAAGTACGAAGGTTCATACAAGGACTGAACGTGGAGTTACAAGAAGCCTTAGCGGCGGTCCAAATTAATACATTCACAGAGGTTCTGGAGAAAGCCTTGAGGATAGAGACTGCTAGGGCACAAGTGAGAGCTTTCCATGCAAAAAGGAGAGGTGCGCCTGGTGGAAGTCAAAGGCAAGAACAAAGTGATTTAGATATGCCACCTTCTAAGATAGGTCGAGAAGATGGTAGTGAGAAAATTTCAAGAACGTCTAAGGAAAGTACTCCAAGAGGAGCTTCGCGTGGCTGGGGCCAAGCAAGAGGTGCCTCACAAGGAGGTCAGACCTCAACCCCTCAAGTACCTTGCGGGTACTGTGGGAAGGCCAATCACGTGGAGAGTGATTGTTGGCGAAAGGCAGGAAAATGTTTATGGTGTGGTAGCACCGAACACCAGCTTGCAACCTGTCCCCGTAGATCACGCCTAAACCCTGAACAAGCAAGTGTATGAGGGACTAAGCCAAGAGTGCCAGCTAGAGCGTATGCCTTGAACCAACAGGCAGTACCTGAACCAACAGAGATAGTAGAAGGTACGATTCGTGATTTCTAATGTTTCTCTAAGTTTTGGCTATAGTGAGACCTGAGAGCCGGAAATGAATATATAAGGAAAGTACCCTACGTTATTCGAAGTGCATGTATGAATTTCGAGGTCGAAATTCTTTTAAGGGGGAGAGAATGTGAGGACTCGCAAATTCCTTGTATTTTTCCTCAAAAATACCCTTTTATTTGAAAATTAGTATTTATCAAATGCCACTACCCAAATATTTCACACTAAGAGTAAATAGACCTAGAAAATAGGGTTTTACGCTTCAGTTTTAAGTTTGGAGCAAAATTAGGGTTTTCGCGATTTTTAGCCGGATGAATTTTCGGTACAGAGTAAGAATTAATTTGGGGATTAAAAGTGACTTTTAAGTGAGAAATAAGATGTGACTAGTGGCAATGGTATAAGGTTAGTGAATGGGAAGTGAAAAACCTAGTACGTGAGTTTTTAAGAAAAACGGCGCGATCCGGCGGGTCCCGCGCATTACCGATTGAACGCACCACTTGACCACCATTTTTCTTATCCAACAAGTTTGTTGACTTTTGTACATAATATCTTCTTAAATTACAGCAAGGTTGACCGAAAATTGTGGCTCAAAGGCAAGGGAAGAAAGAGAAAAATTTTGTGGCCAAGATTAGTCCAAGTGTTTGCTCAATTTGTGGACACCATTAGTCCTAATCCTCTTGCTTTATTATAAGGCAACTAAGCTCCATTTCTCTTCATATTTCTGCCAAGGAGCCGAGAGAGAGAGAGAGAAGAAGAACAAGGGAGAAATTTCTTCATTTCTTCTTGATTCAAGCTACAAAGTGAGAAATCCAAAGAACTAAACCGATTAAACTTGTTCTTGAGTGATTAGCTAGTGGCTTGTGGTGTGATTTTTGAAAGAGAAAGCTTGGGCTACTTGTAGTGACTTCTAGTCAAGGTAAGAGAGCTTATCTCTCTAAGTTTTACTTTCAATTTTGTTAAATTAAGCTTGGCAACTTGCTCTTGTGGTGAGATCATGGATGATGAGCATGTTTTAGAAGTTTTCCCCAATTTATTTGATGAACTAGGGCTTGTGGAAATTCTGCCCAAATTGTTGTAAGATGCTTATATGTTGCAATTGAAGTTTTATAAGGTGTTGTGGTAGTGATTAGACCAAGAAATTAAGGAAAGTTGCACTAGAAACTCAAAATTTCCAAAATCTGGAAAATTTGTTCAACATTCTGTCCGAATTTGTATCTGTGTGTTAGAGGCCGAATTGGCCTTAGCTCAAAGAAGAAAAGTTGTATAGAATGGCATTTTATAAGTGCCTACAAAATTTCAGCTCAATCGGAGCAACGTAGGACGTGAAAAGTCCAAAATACCCCTACTATTTTAAGTATTTCCCAGCAGTCCGTTTCAGCAGTTTAGTCCAGTTTATCGCGTTTTTTGACCAGGATCCATTCTGATTTAGCTCTGGTCCAAAACATGAAAGCTGTAGTGTTATGAATTAGCTTTAAAATGCCTCTAAGAACACCTGATTCGGACTTGTGTACACTGAGTTGTGACCATTACAGTGTTCTGCGTTTAAGCAGCCGACGAATTGGTTTCTGGTGTAGTAATTCGAGAATTTGACTAAGTTACAGTAGGAACTGGACTAAGTGACCTTCATGAATGTTGTAGCTCTGTGTCTTAGCTTCGAAACGGCATAGGTTTCGCTTTAATCCGATAAGCGTAGCCTCGGATAAGTTATTTCCGCATTCGTACGTCAAATCTGTCTTGTGCTAAGTTGAATTTCTGCATTTGTTATCATTGTAATTCTTGTTATTATGATATTGTGAGCCTATGGAACGGCTCTTGACATAAATTTCTGATATGTATGATGTTGGGTTGTGTTTGAGAAAAATAATGAAGCCTAAATGGCTGGAAAAGTAGGTAAACACAAAGGGCATGCTGCCCGAATTTTTACTCGAGGGCTAGAATGCTATATTTTCGACTTGGGTGAAGGTTAAGTACTTAACACTTGAACTAGCGAGGACTTTGGCTATTATGTTTCTTGAGTGTTAAACGTTAGGACTTGACTAAACTTGTACCCTTGGGAAATGAAATAATGATTGCTCGAAGTACGTTTTCCTTGTACTCTCGACTCACATGACAATTTCAAGTATAAATGTTACAAAGCTTTATCGTTTAAAAAGCGAGCGAGTGTTTCATGACTACTGTCCGAGTGAATTTCAATTTCTTGATTCTTATTGAACGAAACGTCTAAGTTTCGAACTCTAGTCATGTTTCAAAGTTCTCAAATTGAGTTTTATCGCAGATTTGGACTCCGAACTCGGAGTATAACCTGAAAGTGACCAGTAAAAGCACTATATCTTTTGGTGAGTGCTTTCAAATACTGAATTGAACTTGATACTTGTACTTGATACGTGCCAATATGATTACATGTCACATGCGTGAATTGTTAGGGCAAGAGTGTACTTTATCGCACTTGCCCTTACATGATATACACTTGTTTATTGTTGCAATTGACTTGACATACTTGTTATGATGCGCGCACTTCCTGGAATTCCAGACACCCTGTGGCGAGTTACTCTAGTCGGGCCGGCAGGGGCTTGGTCGATTGGATAACGAGCCCTGGGTCTCTTGCTTTGTCGAGTGGAGTGATATCTCCTCGACTAATCGGTATACTCGAGTATTACCACCCGTGTTTATTGAGGATTTTGGGCCCAGTAGGGGGTGTGAATGGTGGACGGAGAGTAGTGTAAGTGGGGTTCTACTGGATTGGTTGCTTTACTTGAAAGTTGACGGAGTGTCAACTACTATGTGATCAAGCTCCTGATGATGAATGGAAGTTGGCTCCTGAGAGCCATCCGTATCCTTATGCTTTGGAATGATTATTGTTTATTGGATTATAGTGTCTTCTGAAAACTTTTACACTCACTCATTTTGAGATTGCTACTTGAAGTGTTATTGCTCACTTTTATGAACTCTTCATGCTCGTTGCTTTCCTATATCGAAAATTTGTACTTATAATAATGGTCAATTTGCTATTTGGAACCTCACTGGGCTTTTAGCTCATACCACGCTATTTGTTTTCCTTACAGGGGGTACGAGTGACGCGTGAGACCTGTAAAAGACTAGCGTAGCCTTTTGTTTTGACTTTTGACTTTTGGTCTTGTACTCGCGCTATTCCTCGAAGGGAACATGTTGTACTTGGATTGTATACGTTTTGAACTAGTTTGGTGTATTGAGGCTTTGTACCTCGATTTCTATCAATGTAAATTATAAGCTTGAATTGTGAATGTTATTTATGGTTCATGGATGTGTGTACATGACTCGATTGAGATAGTGAGTGAGTCCTGGCGAGAGCTGGGCAGGCGGTCCGCCGAACCCTTTGGTACGCCTTAGGGGGAGGTGGGGTCGTCACAGATGGTATCAGAGCTCCTATTGAGCTCGTGCCGGGAGAGGGTTCTCGGACTGTGGGGATTGGTTTGTTAAGTGTGAAACAATTGTTTATTGTTGGGGACCTTAGATATGTATGTTGGGTAGGAATCTCTAATACGGGTGATTTGCTCTTGAGCCTGGCCAGCTTGAGTGGTGAATTATCATATTTTTGGATTCTTGTCCCCGAATACCAAGGAGTAACACCTTTACGATCAGTTGAGATCTCGCGTAATATTGAGATAAGTTTGGATTGCGAAAGCAAAGGCACGGGGAATGCGAATAGTATGGACTTGGAATATAATGAAGATATTCATGGGATTTGGGATCCTTCTTATTCACGTGTTTCGAGCCTTGATTAAGTTTAGTGCCTGAGCGATACCTAGGGTTAATGCTTTATAAGTTATGTGACTTGTTTTGATTGAATGTGTTGTATTGCCTTGTTTTATAATTTAGAGGGGTTTATGATTTGCATTATTCTGTTTTGTGCTATTGATATTTATATAGTTACTTAGTGGCTATATTCTATTATTGATTAGTTGGTTATATTGTTATAGTTGATTCACTACGAACCATGGAGGGTAGAAGAAGTCATGCTAGGGGAACTAATCGAGGACGCGGTCCTAGTCGTAGCCGTGGGGGTAGACAAGCCCAGGAACCGGTACGAGAACCGAGAGAGGAAAGAGAGGCAACGGTTGAACCACAACCTGAACCCCAAGCTACAGGGGGAGATCAAGTGGCAACTGCCATCCAGCAAATGACCAATATTCTGGCCCGTTTAGTGGAACAACAGGGTCAAGCCCCTGTAAATCAACCTAGGGACCCTGGTAATGGACAAGATAGGGCCTTGGAGAGATTCCAGAAGTTCTCTCCACCCAAGTTTTTAGGAGGGCCAGACCCGTATGAGGCTGAGAAATGGCTGGAGGCCATGATAAATATTTTTGCTGCCCTAAACTATACGGAGGAGAGACAAGTCCAATTCGCTGTATTTCAGTTCGAGGGGCCAGCTAGGGCCTGGTGGAATGTAGTGAGGGCCAAGTGGGAGAGAGAAGGAACTGCATGGACTTGGCTAAACTTTGTACGGGACTTCAACGAAAAATACCTTCCACCCATCGTCCAGGAGAGGAGAGAGGACGAATTCATTAAACTCCGTCAGGGGATGTTGAGTGTAACTGAGTATGAGACTCAGTTTACAAAGTTGTCCAAATTTGCTCCCGAACTGATAGCTACGGAACAAAGAAAAGTACGAAGGTTCATACAAGGACTGAACGTGGAGTTACAAGAAGCCTTAGCGGCGGTCCAAATTAATACATTCACAGAGGTTCTGGAGAAAGCCTTGAGGATAGAGACTGCTAGGGCACAAGTGAGAGCTTTCCATGCAAAAAGGAGAGGTGCGCCTGGTGGAAGTCAAAGGCAAGAACAAAGTGATTTAGATATGCCACCTTCTAAGATAGGTCGAGAAGATGGTAGTGAGAAAATTTCAAGAACGTCTAAGGAAAGTACTCCAAGAGGAGCTTCGCGTGGCTGGGGCCAAGCAAGAGGTGCCTCACAAGGAGGTCAGACCTCAACCCCTCAAGTACCTTGCGGGTACTGTGGGAAGGCCAATCACGTGGAGAGTGATTGTTGGCGAAAGGCAGGAAAATGTTTATGGTGTGGTAGCACCGAACACCAGCTTGCAACCTGTCCCCGTAGATCACGCCTAAACCCTGAACAAGCAAGTGTATGAGGGACTGAGCCAAGAGTGCCAGCTAGAGCGTATGCCTTGAACCAACAGGCAGTACCTGAACCAACAGAGATAGTAGAAGGTACGATTCGTGATTTCTAATGTTTCTCTAAGTTTTGGCTATAGTGAGACCTGAGAGCCGGAAATGAATATATAAGGAAAGTACCCTACGTTATTCGAAGTGCATGTATGAATTTCGAGGTCGAAATTCTTTTAAGGGGGAGAGAATGTGAGGACTCGCAAATTCCTTGTATTTTTCCTCAAAAATACCCTTTTATTTGAAAATTAGTATTTATCAAATGCCACTACCCAAATATTTCACACTAAGAGTAAATAGACCTAGAAAATAGGGTTTTACGCTTCAGTTTTAAGTTTGGAGCAAAATTAGGGTTTTCGCGATTTTTAGCCGGATGAATTTTCGGTACAGAGTAAGAATTAATTTGGGGATTAAAAGTGACTTTTAAGTGAGAAATAAGATGTGACTAGTGGCAATGGTATAAGGTTAGTGAATGGGAAGTGAAAAACCTAGTACGTGAGTTTTTAAGAAAAACGGCGCGATCCGGCGGGTCCCGCGCATTACCGATTGAACGCACCACTTGACCACCATTTTTCTTATCCAACAAGTTTGTTGACTTTTGTACATAATATCTTCTTAAATTACAGCAAGGTTGACCGAAAATTGTGGCTCAAAGGCAAGGGAAGAAAGAGAAAAATTTTGTGGCCAAGATTAGTCCAAGTGTTTGCTCAATTTGTGGACACCATTAGTCCTAATCCTCTTGCTTTATTATAAGGCAACTAAGCTCCATTTCTCTTCATATTTCTGCCAAGGAGCCGAGAGAGAGAGAGAAGAAGAACAAGGGAGAAATTTCTTCATTTCTTCTTGATTCAAGCTACAAAGTGAGAAATCCAAAGAACTAAACCGATTAAACTTGTTCTTGAGTGATTAGCTAGTGGCTTGTGGTGTGATTTTTGAAAGAGAAAGCTTGGGCTACTTGTAGTGACTTCTAGTCAAGGTAAGAGAGCTTATCTCTCTAAGTTTTACTTTCAATTTTGTTAAATTAAGCTTGGCAACTTGCTCTTGTGGTGAGATCATGGATGATGAGCATGTTTTAGAAGTTTTCCCCAATTTATTTGATGAACTAGGGCTTGTGGAAATTCTGCCCAAATTGTTGTAAGATGCTTATATGTTGCAATTGAAGTTTTATAAGGTGTTGTGGTAGTGATTAGACCAAGAAATTAAGGAAAGTTGCACTAGAAACTCAAAATTTCCAAAATCTGGAAAATTTGTTCAACATTCTGTCCGAATTTGTATCTGTGTGTTAGAGGCCGAATTGGCCTTAGCTCAAAGAAGAAAAGTTGTATAGAATGGCATTTTATAAGTGCCTACAAAATTTCAGCTCAATCGGAGCAACGTAGGACGTGAAAAGTCCAAAATACCCCTACTATTTTAAGTATTTCCCAGCAGTCCGTTTCAGCAGTTTAGTCCAGTTTATCGCGTTTTTTGACCAGGATCCATTCTGATTTAGCTCTGGTCCAAAACATGAAAGCTGTAGTGTTATGAATTAGCTTTAAAATGCCTCTAAGAACACCTGATTCGGACTTGTGTACACTGAGTTGTGACCATTACAGTGTTCTGCGTTTAAGCAGCCGACGAATTGGTTTCTGGTGTAGTAATTCGAGAATTTGACTAAGTTACAGTAGGAACTGGACTAAGTGACCTTCATGAATGTTGTAGCTCTGTGTCTTAGCTTCGAAACGGCATAGGTTTCGCTTTAATCCGATAAGCGTAGCCTCGGATAAGTTATTTCCGCATTCGTACGTCAAATCTGTCTTGTGCTAAGTTGAATTTCTGCATTTGTTATCATTGTAATTCTTGTTATTATGATATTGTGAGCCTATGGAACGGCTCTTGACATAAATTTCTGATATGTATGATGTTGGGTTGTGTTTGAGAAAAATAATGAAGCCTAAATGGCTGGAAAAGTAGGTAAACACAAAGGGCATGCTGCCCGAATTTTTACTCGAGGGCTAGAATGCTATATTTTCGACTTGGGTGAAGGTTAAGTACTTAACACTTGAACTAGCGAGGACTTTGGCTATTATGTTTCTTGAGTGTTAAACGTTAGGACTTGACTAAACTTGTACCCTTGGGAAATGAAATAATGATTGCTCGAAGTACGTTTTCCTTGTACTCTCGACTCACATGACAATTTCAAGTATAAATGTTACAAAGCTTTATCGTTTAAAAAGCGAGCGAGTGTTTCATGACTACTGTCCGAGTGAATTTCAATTTCTTGATTCTTATTGAACGAAACGTCTAAGTTTCGAACTCTAGTCATGTTTCAAAGTTCTCAAATTGAGTTTTATCGCAGATTTGGACTCCGAACTCGGAGTATAACCTGAAAGTGACCAGTAAAAGCACTATATCTTTTGGTGAGTGCTTTCAAATACTGAATTGAACTTGATACTTGTACTTGATACGTGCCAATATGATTACATGTCACATGCGTGAATTGTTAGGGCAAGAGTGTACTTTATCGCACTTGCCCTTACATGATATACACTTGTTTATTGTTGCAATTGACTTGACATACTTGTTATGATGCGCGCACTTCCTGGAATTCCAGACACCCTGTGGCGAGTTACTCTAGTCGGGCCGGCAGGGGCTTGGTCGATTGGATAACGAGCCCTGGGTCTCTTGCTTTGTCGAGTGGAGTGATATCTCCTCGACTAATCGGTATACTCGAGTATTACCACCCGTGTTTATTGAGGATTTTGGGCCCAGTAGGGGGTGTGAATGGTGGACGGAGAGTAGTGTAAGTGGGGTTCTACTGGATTGGTTGCTTTACTTGAAAGTTGACGGAGTGTCAACTACTATGTGATCAAGCTCCTGATGATGAATGGAAGTTGGCTCCTGAGAGCCATCCGTATCCTTATGCTTTGGAATGATTATTGTTTATTGGATTATAGTGTCTTCTGAAAACTTTTACACTCACTCATTTTGAGATTGCTACTTGAAGTGTTATTGCTCACTTTTATGAACTCTTCATGCTCGTTGCTTTCCTATATCGAAAATTTGTACTTATAATAATGGTCAATTTGCTATTTGGAACCTCACTGGGCTTTTAGCTCATACCACGCTATTTGTTTTCCTTACAGGGGGTACGAGTGACGCGTGAGACCTGTAAAAGACTAGCGTAGCCTTTTGTTTTGACTTTTGACTTTTGGTCTTGTACTCGCGCTATTCCTCGAAGGGAACATGTTGTACTTGGATTGTATACGTTTTGAACTAGTTTGGTGTATTGAGGCTTTGTACCTCGATTTCTATCAATGTAAATTATAAGCTTGAATTGTGAATGTTATTTATGGTTCATGGATGTGTGTACATGACTCGATTGAGATAGTGAGTGAGTCCTGGCGAGAGCTGGGCAGGCGGTCCGCCGAACCCTTTGGTACGCCTTAGGGGGAGGTGGGGTCGTCACAGATGGTATCAGAGCTCCTATTGAGCTCGTGCCGGGAGAGGGTTCTCGGACTGTGGGGATTGGTTTGTTAAGTGTGAAACAATTGTTTATTGTTGGGGACCTTAGATATGTATGTTGGGTAGGAATCTCTAATACGGGTGATTTGCTCTTGAGCCTGGCCAGCTTGAGTGGTGAATTATCATATTTTTGGATTCTTGTCCCCGAATACCAAGGAGTAACACCTTTACGATCAGTTGAGATCTCGCGTAATATTGAGATAAGTTTGGATTGCGAAAGCAAAGGCACGGGGAATGCGAATAGTATGGACTTGGAATATAATGAAGATATTCATGGGATTTGGGATCCTTCTTATTCACGTGTTTCGAGCCTTGATTAAGTTTAGTGCCTGAGCGATACCTAGGGTTAATGCTTTATAAGTTATGTGACTTGTTTTGATTGAATGTGTTGTATTGCCTTGTTTTATAATTTAGAGGGGTTTATGATTTGCATTATTCTGTTTTGTGCTATTGATATTTATATAGTTACTTAGTGGCTATATTCTATTATTGATTAGTTGGTTATATTGTTATAGTTGATTCACTACGAACCATGGAGGGTAGAAGAAGTCATGCTAGGGGAACTAATCGAGGACGCGGTCCTAGTCGTAGCCGTGGGGGTAGACAAGCCCAGGAACCGGTACGAGAACCGAGAGAGGAAAGAGAGGCAACGGTTGAACCACAACCTGAACCCCAAGCTACAGGGGGAGATCAAGTGGCAACTGCCATCCAGCAAATGACCAATATTCTGGCCCGTTTAGTGGAACAACAGGGTCAAGCCCCTGTAAATCAACCTAGGGACCCTGGTAATGGACAAGATAGGGCCTTGGAGAGATTCCAGAAGTTCTCTCCACCCAAGTTTTTAGGAGGGCCAGACCCGTATGAGGCTGAGAAATGGCTGGAGGCCATGATAAATATTTTTGCTGCCCTAAACTATACGGAGGAGAGACAAGTCCAATTCGCTGTATTTCAGTTCGAGGGGCCAGCTAGGGCCTGGTGGAATGTAGTGAGGGCCAAGTGGGAGAGAGAAGGAACTGCATGGACTTGGCTAAACTTTGTACGGGACTTCAACGAAAAATACCTTCCACCCATCGTCCAGGAGAGGAGAGAGGACGAATTCATTAAACTCCGTCAGGGGATGTTGAGTGTAACTGAGTATGAGACTCAGTTTACAAAGTTGTCCAAATTTGCTCCCGAACTGATAGCTACGGAACAAAGAAAAGTACGAAGGTTCATACAAGGACTGAACGTGGAGTTACAAGAAGCCTTAGCGGCGGTCCAAATTAATACATTCACAGAGGTTCTGGAGAAAGCCTTGAGGATAGAGACTGCTAGGGCACAAGTGAGAGCTTTCCATGCAAAAAGGAGAGGTGCGCCTGGTGGAAGTCAAAGGCAAGAACAAAGTGATTTAGATATGCCACCTTCTAAGATAGGTCGAGAAGATGGTAGTGAGAAAATTTCAAGAACGTCTAAGGAAAGTACTCCAAGAGGAGCTTCGCGTGGCTGGGGCCAAGCAAGAGGTGCCTCACAAGGAGGTCAGACCTCAACCCCTCAAGTACCTTGCGGGTACTGTGGGAAGGCCAATCACGTGGAGAGTGATTGTTGGCGAAAGGCAGGAAAATGTTTATGGTGTGGTAGCACCGAACACCAGCTTGCAACCTGTCCCCGTAGATCACGCCTAAACCCTGAACAAGCAAGTGTATGAGGGACTGAGCCAAGAGTGCCAGCTAGAGCGTATGCCTTGAACCAACAGGCAGTACCTGAACCAACAGAGATAGTAGAAGGTACGATTCGTGATTTCTAATGTTTCTCTAAGTTTTGGCTATAGTGAGACCTGAGAGCCGGAAATGAATATATAAGGAAAGTACCCTACGTTATTCGAAGTGCATGTATGAATTTCGAGGTCGAAATTCTTTTAAGGGGGAGAGAATGTGAGGACTCGCAAATTCCTTGTATTTTTCCTCAAAAATACCCTTTTATTTGAAAATTAGTATTTATCAAATGCCACTACCCAAATATTTCACACTAAGAGTAAATAGACCTAGAAAATAGGGTTTTACGCTTCAGTTTTAAGTTTGGAGCAAAATTAGGGTTTTCGCGATTTTTAGCCGGATGAATTTTCGGTACAGAGTAAGAATTAATTTGGGGATTAAAAGTGACTTTTAAGTGAGAAATAAGATGTGACTAGTGGCAATGGTATAAGGTTAGTGAATGGGAAGTGAAAAACCTAGTACGTGAGTTTTTAAGAAAAACGGCGCGATCCGGCGGGTCCCGCGCATTACCGATTGAACGCACCACTTGACCACCATTTTTCTTATCCAACAAGTTTGTTGACTTTTGTACATAATATCTTCTTAAATTACAGCAAGGTTGACCGAAAATTGTGGCTCAAAGGCAAGGGAAGAAAGAGAAAAATTTTGTGGCCAAGATTAGTCCAAGTGTTTGCTCAATTTGTGGACACCATTAGTCCTAATCCTCTTGCTTTATTATAAGGCAACTAAGCTCCATTTCTCTTCATATTTCTGCCAAGGAGCCGAGAGAGAGAGAGAGAAGAAGAACAAGGGAGAAATTTCTTCATTTCTTCTTGATTCAAGCTACAAAGTGAGAAATCCAAAGAACTAAACCGATTAAACTTGTTCTTGAGTGATTAGCTAGTGGCTTGTGGTGTGATTTTTGAAAGAGAAAGCTTGGGCTACTTGTAGTGACTTCTAGTCAAGGTAAGAGAGCTTATCTCTCTAAGTTTTACTTTCAATTTTGTTAAATTAAGCTTGGCAACTTGCTCTTGTGGTGAGATCATGGATGATGAGCATGTTTTAGAAGTTTTCCCCAATTTATTTGATGAACTAGGGCTTGTGGAAATTCTGCCCAAATTGTTGTAAGATGCTTATATGTTGCAATTGAAGTTTTATAAGGTGTTGTGGTAGTGATTAGACCAAGAAATTAAGGAAAGTTGCACTAGAAACTCAAAATTTCCAAAATCTGGAAAATTTGTTCAACATTCTGTCCGAATTTGTATCTGTGTGTTAGAGGCCGAATTGGCCTTAGCTCAAAGAAGAAAAGTTGTATAGAATGGCATTTTATAAGTGCCTACAAAATTTCAGCTCAATCGGAGCAACGTAGGACGTGAAAAGTCCAAAATACCCCTACTATTTTAAGTATTTCCCAGCAGTCCGTTTCAGCAGTTTAGTCCAGTTTATCGCGTTTTTTGACCAGGATCCATTCTGATTTAGCTCTGGTCCAAAACATGAAAGCTGTAGTGTTATGAATTAGCTTTAAAATGCCTCTAAGAACACCTGATTCGGACTTGTGTACACTGAGTTGTGACCATTACAGTGTTCTGCGTTTAAGCAGCCGACGAATTGGTTTCTGGTGTAGTAATTCGAGAATTTGACTAAGTTACAGTAGGAACTGGACTAAGTGACCTTCATGAATGTTGTAGCTCTGTGTCTTAGCTTCGAAACGGCATAGGTTTCGCTTTAATCCGATAAGCGTAGCCTCGGATAAGTTATTTCCGCATTCGTACGTCAAATCTGTCTTGTGCTAAGTTGAATTTCTGCATTTGTTATCATTGTAATTCTTGTTATTATGATATTGTGAGCCTATGGAACGGCTCTTGACATAAATTTCTGATATGTATGATGTTGGGTTGTGTTTGAGAAAAATAATGAAGCCTAAATGGCTGGAAAAGTAGGTAAACACAAAGGGCATGCTGCCCGAATTTTTACTCGAGGGCTAGAATGCTATATTTTCGACTTGGGTGAAGGTTAAGTACTTAACACTTGAACTAGCGAGGACTTTGGCTATTATGTTTCTTGAGTGTTAAACGTTAGGACTTGACTAAACTTGTACCCTTGGGAAATGAAATAATGATTGCTCGAAGTACGTTTTCCTTGTACTCTCGACTCACATGACAATTTCAAGTATAAATGTTACAAAGCTTTATCGTTTAAAAAGCGAGCGAGTGTTTCATGACTACTGTCCGAGTGAATTTCAATTTCTTGATTCTTATTGAACGAAACGTCTAAGTTTCGAACTCTAGTCATGTTTCAAAGTTCTCAAATTGAGTTTTATCGCAGATTTGGACTCCGAACTCGGAGTATAACCTGAAAGTGACCAGTAAAAGCACTATATCTTTTGGTGAGTGCTTTCAAATACTGAATTGAACTTGATACTTGTACTTGATACGTGCCAATATGATTACATGTCACATGCGTGAATTGTTAGGGCAAGAGTGTACTTTATCGCACTTGCCCTTACATGATATACACTTGTTTATTGTTGCAATTGACTTGACATACTTGTTATGATGCGCGCACTTCCTGGAATTCCAGACACCCTGTGGCGAGTTACTCTAGTCGGGCCGGCAGGGGCTTGGTCGATTGGATAACGAGCCCTGGGTCTCTTGCTTTGTCGAGTGGAGTGATATCTCCTCGACTAATCGGTATACTCGAGTATTACCACCCGTGTTTATTGAGGATTTTGGGCCCAGTAGGGGGTGTGAATGGTGGACGGAGAGTAGTGTAAGTGGGGTTCTACTGGATTGGTTGCTTTACTTGAAAGTTGACGGAGTGTCAACTACTATGTGATCAAGCTCCTGATGATGAATGGAAGTTGGCTCCTGAGAGCCATCCGTATCCTTATGCTTTGGAATGATTATTGTTTATTAGATTATAGTGTCTTCTGAAAACTTCTACACTCGCTCATTTTGAGATTGCTCACTTTTATGAACTCTTCATGCTCGTTACTTTGCTATATCGAAAACTTGTACTTATAAATAATGGTCAATTTGCTATTTGGAACCTCACTGGGCTTTTAGCTCATACCACGCTATTTGTTTTCCTTACAGGGGGTACGAGTGACGCGTGAGACTTATAAAAGACTAGCGTAGCCTTTTGTTTTGACTTTTGACTTTTGGTCTTGTACTCGCGCTATTCCTCGAATGGAACATGTTGTACTTGGATTGTATACGTTTTGAACTAGTTTGGTGTATTGAGGCTTTGTACCTCGATTTCTATCAATGTAAATTATAAGCTTGAATTGTGAATGTTATTTATGGTTCATGGATGTGTGTACATGACTCGATTGAGATAGTGAGTGAGTCCTGGCGAGAGCTGGGCAGGCGGTCCGCCGAACCCTTTGGTACGCCTTAGGGGGAGGTGGGGTCGTCACAGATGGTATCAGAGCTCCTATTGAGCTCGTGCCGGGAGAGGGTTCTCGGACTGTGGGGATTGGTTTGTTAAGTGTGAAACAATTGTTTATTGTTGGGGACCTTAGATATGTATGTTGGGTAGGAATCTCTAATACGGGTGATTTGCTCTTGAGCCTGGCCAGCTTGAGTGGTGAATTATCATATTTTTGGATTCTTGTCCCCGAATACCAAGGAGTAACACCTTTACGATCAGTTGAGATCTCGCGTAATATTGAGATAAGTTTGGATTGCGAAAGCAAAGGCACGGGGAATGCGAATAGTATGGACTTGGAATATAATGAAGATATTCATGGGATTTGGGATCCTTCTTATTCACGTGTTTCGAGCCTTGATTAAGTTTAGTGCCTGAGCGATACCTAGGGTTAATGCTTTATAAGTTATGTGACTTGTTTTGATTGAATGTGTTGTATTGCCTTGTTTTATAATTTAGAGGGGTTTATGATTTGCATTATTCTGTTTTGTGCTATTGATATTTATATAGTTACTTAGTGGCTATATTCTATTATTGATTAGTTGGTTATATTGTTATAGTTGATTCACTACGAACCATGGAGGGTAGAAGAAGTCATGCTAGGGGAACTAATCGAGGACGCGGTCCTAGTCGTAGCCGTGGGGGTAGACAAGCCCAGGAACCGGTACGAGAACCGAGAGAGGAAAGAGAGGCAACGGTTGAACCACAACCTGAACCCCAAGCTACAGGGGGAGATCAAGTGGCAACTGCCATCCAGCAAATGACCAATATTCTGGCCCGTTTAGTGGAACAACAGGGTCAAGCCCCTGTAAATCAACCTAGGGACCCTGGTAATGGACAAGATAGGGCCTTGGAGAGATTCCAGAAGTTCTCTCCACCCAAGTTTTTAGGAGGGCCAGACCCGTATGAGGCTGAGAAATGGCTGGAGGCCATGATAAATATTTTTGCTGCCCTAAACTATACGGAGGAGAGACAAGTCCAATTCGCTGTATTTCAGTTCGAGGGGCCAGCTAGGGCCTGGTGGAATGTAGTGAGGGCCAAGTGGGAGAGAGAAGGAACTGCATGGACTTGGCTAAACTTTGTACGGGACTTCAACGAAAAATACCTTCCACCCATCGTCCAGGAGAGGAGAGAGGACGAATTCATTAAACTCCGTCAGGGGATGTTGAGTGTAACTGAGTATGAGACTCAGTTTACAAAGTTGTCCAAATTTGCTCCCGAACTGATAGCTACGGAACAAAGAAAAGTACGAAGGTTCATACAAGGACTGAACGTGGAGTTACAAGAAGCCTTAGCGGCGGTCCAAATTAATACATTCACAGAGGTTCTGGAGAAAGCCTTGAGGATAGAGACTGCTAGGGCACAAGTGAGAGCTTTCCATGCAAAAAGGAGAGGTGCGCCTGGTGGAAGTCAAAGGCAAGAACAAAGTGATTTAGATATGCCACCTTCTAAGATAGGTCGAGAAGATGGTAGTGAGAAAATTTCAAGAACGTCTAAGGAAAGTACTCCAAGAGGAGCTTCGCGTGGCTGGGGCCAAGCAAGAGGTGCCTCACAAGGAGGTCAGACCTCAACCCCTCAAGTACCTTGCGGGTACTGTGGGAAGGCCAATCACGTGGAGAGTGATTGTTGGCGAAAGGCAGGAAAATGTTTATGGTGTGGTAGCACCGAACACCAGCTTGCAACCTGTCCCCGTAGATCACGCCTAAACCCTGAACAAGCAAGTGTATGAGGGACTAAGCCAAGAGTGCCAGCTAGAGCGTATGCCTTGAACCAACAGGCAGTACCTGAACCAACAGAGATAGTAGAAGGTACGATTCGTGATTTCTAATGTTTCTCTAAGTTTTGGCTATAGTGAGACCTGAGAGCCGGAAATGAATATATAAGGAAAGTACCCTACGTTATTCGAAGTGCATGTATGAATTTCGAGGTCGAAATTCTTTTAAGGGGGAGAGAATGTGAGGACTCGCAAATTCCTCGTATTTTTCCTCAAAAATACCCTTTTATTTGAAAATTAGTATTTATCAAAGGCCACTACCCAAATATTTCACACTAAGAGTAAATAGACCTAGAAAATAGGGTTTTACGCTTCAGTTTTAAGTTTGGAGCAAAATTAGGGTTTTCGCGATTTTTCGCCGGATGAATTTTCGGTACAGAGTAAGAATTAATTTGGGGATTAAAAGTGACTTTTAAGTGAGAAATAAGATGTGACTAGTGGCAATGGTATAAGGTTAGTGAATGGGAAGTGAAAAACCTAGTACGTGAGTTTTTAAGAAAAACGGCGCGATCCGGCGGGTCCCGCGCATTACCGATTGAACGCACCACTTGACCACCATTTTTCTTATCCAACAAGTTTGTTGACTTTTGTACATAATATCTTCTTAAATTACAGCAAGGTTGACCGAAAATTGTGGCTCAAAGGCAAGGGAAGAAAGAGAAAAATTTTGTGGCCAAGATTAGTCCAAGTGTTTGCTCAATTTGTGGACACCATTAGTCCTAATCCTCTTGCTTTATTATAAGGCAACTAAGCTCCATTTCTCTTCATATTTCTGCCAAGGAGCCGAGAGAGAGAGAGAGAAGAAGAACAAGGGAGAAATTTCTTCATTTCTTCTTGATTCAAGCTACAAAGTGAGAAATCCAAAGAACTAAACCGATTAAACTTGTTCTTGAGTGATTAGCTAGTGGCTTGTGGTGTGATTTTTGAAAGAGAAAGCTTGGGCTACTTGTAGTGACTTCTAGTCAAGGTAAGAGAGCTTATCTCTCTAAGTTTTACTTTCAATTTTGTTAAATTAAGCTTGGCAACTTGCTCTTGTGGTGAGATCATGGATGATGAGCATGTTTTAGAAGTTTTACCCAATTTATTTGATGAACTAGGGCTTGTGGAAATTCTGCCCAAATTGTTGTAAGATGCTTATATGTTGCAATTGAAGTTTTATAAGGTGTTGTGGTAGTGATTAGACCAAGAAATTAAGGAAAGTTGCACTAGAAACTCAAAATTTCCAAAATCTGGAAAATTTGTTCAACATTCTGTCCGAATTTGTATCTGTGTGTTAGAGGCCGAATTGGCCTTAGCTCAAAGAAGAAAAGTTGTATAGAATGGCATTTTATAAGTGCCTACAAAATTTCAGCTCAATCGGAGCAACGTAGGACGTGAAAAGTCCAAAATACCCCTACTATTTTAAGTATTTCCCAGCAGTCCGTTTCAGCAGTTTAGTCCAGTTTATCGCGTTTTTTGACCAGGATCCATTCTGATTTAGCTCTGGTCCAAAACATGAAAGCTGTAGTGTTATGAATTAGCTTTAAAATGCCTCTAAGAACACCTGATTCGGACTTGTGTACACTGAGTTGTGACCATTACAGTGTTCTGCGTTTAAGCAGCCGACGAATTGGTTTCTGGTGTAGTAATTCGAGAATTTGACTAAGTTACAGTAGGAACTGGACTAAGTGACCTTCATGAATGTTGTATCTCTGTGTCTTAGCTTCGAAACGGCATAGGTTTCGCTTTAATCCGATAAGCGTAGCCTCGGATAAGTTATTTCCGCATTCATACGTCAAATCTGTCTTGTGCTAAGTTGAATTTCTGCATTTGTTATCATTGTAATTCTTGTTATTATGATATTGTGAGCCTATGGAACGGCTCTTGACATAAATTTCTGATATGTATGATGTTGGGTTGTGTTTGAGAAAAACAATGAAGCCTAAATGGCTGGAAAAGTAGGTAAACACAAAGGGCATGCTGCCCGAATTTTTACTCGAGGGCTAGAATGCTATATTTTCGACTTGGGTGAAGGTTAAGTACTTAACACTTGAACTAGCGAGGACTTTGGCTATTATGTTTCTTGAGTGTTAAACGTTAGGACTTGACTAAACTTGTACCCTTGGGAAATGAAATAATGATTGCTCGAAGTACGTTTTCCTTGTACTCTCGACTCACATGACAATTTCAAGTATAAATGTTACAAAGCTTTATCGTTTAAAAAGCGAGCGAGTGTTTCATGACTACTGTCCGAGTGAATTTCAATTTCTTGATTCTTATTGAACGAAACGTCTAAGTTTCGAACTCTAGTCATGTTTCAAAGTTCTCAAATTGAGTTTTATCGCAGATTTGGACTCCGAACTCGGAGTATAACCTGAAAGTGACCAGTAAAAGCACTATATCTTTTGCTGAGTGCTTTCAAATACTGAATTGAACTTGATACTTGTACTTGATACGTGCCAATATGATTACATGTCACATGCGTGAATTGTTAGGGCAAGAGTGTACTTTATCGCACTTGCCCTTACATGATATACACTTGTTTATTGTTGCAATTGACTTGACATACTTGTTATGATGCGCGCACTTCCTGGAATTCCAGACACCCTGTGGCGAGTTACTCTAGTCGGGCCGGCAGGGGCTTGGTCGATTGGGTAACGAGCCCTAGGTCTCTTGCTTTGTCGAGTGGAGTGATATCTCCTCGACTAATCGGTATACTCGAGTATTACCACCCGTGTTTATTGAGGATTTTGGGCCCAGTAGGGGGTGTGAATGGTGGACGGAGAGTAGTGTAAGTGGTGTTCTACTGGATTGGTTCCTTTACTTGAAAGTTGACGGAGTGTCAACTACTATGTGATCAAGCTCCTGATGATGAATGGAAGTTGGCTCCTGAGAGCCATCCGTATCCTTATGCTTTGGAATGATTATTGTTTATTGGATTATAGTGTCTTCTGAAAACTTTTACACTCACTCATTTTGAGATTGCTACTTGAAGTGTTATTGCTCACTTTTATGAACTCTTCATGCTCGTTGCTTTCCTATATCGAAAATTTGTACTTATAATAATGGTCAATTTGCTATTTGGAACCTCACTGGGCTTTTAGCTCATACCACGCTATTTGTTTTCCTTACAGGGGGTACGAGTGACGCGTGAGACCTGTAAAAGACTAGCGTAGCCTTTTGTTTTGACTTTTGACTTTTGGTCTTGTACTCGCGCTATTCCTCGAAGGGAACATGTTGTACTTGGATTGTATACGTTTTGAACTAGTTTGGTGTATTGAGGCTTTGTACCTCGATTTCTATCAATGTAAATTATAAGCTTGAATTGTGAATGTTATTTATGGTTCATGGATGTGTGTACATGACTCGATTGAGATAGTGAGTGAGTCCTGGCGAGAGCTGGGCAGGCGGTCCGCCGAACCCTTTGGTACGCCTTAGGGGGAGGTGGGGTCGTCACAGATGGTATCAGAGCTCCTATTGAGCTCGTGCCGGGAGAGGGTTCTCGGACTGTGGGGATTGGTTTGTTAAGTGTGAAACAATTGTTTATTGTTGGGGACCTTAGATATGTATGTTGGGTAGGAATCTCTAATACGGGTGATTTGCTCTTGAGCCTGGCCAGCTTGAGTGGTGAATTATCATATTTTTGGATTCTTGTCCCCGAATACCAAGGAGTAACACCTTTACGATCAGTTGAGATCTCGCGTAATATTGAGATAAGTTTGGATTGCGAAAGCAAAGGCACGGGGAATGCGAATAGTATGGACTTGGAATATAATGAAGATATTCATGGGATTTGGGATCCTTCTTATTCACGTGTTTCGAGCCTTGATTAAGTTTAGTGCCTGAGCGATACCTAGGGTTAATGCTTTATAAGTTATGTGACTTGTTTTGATTGAATGTGTTGTATTGCCTTGTTTTATAATTTAGAGGGGTTTATGATTTGCATTATTCTGTTTTGTGCTATTGATATTTATATAGTTACTTAGTGGCTATATTCTATTATTGATTAGTTGGTTATATTGTTATAGTTGATTCACTACGAACCATGGAGGGTAGAAGAAGTCATGCTAGGGGAACTAATCGAGGACGCGGTCCTAGTCGTAGCCGTGGGGGTAGACAAGCCCAGGAACCGGTACGAGAACCGAGAGAGGAAAGAGAGGCAACGGTTGAACCACAACCTGAACCCCAAGCTACAGGGGGAGATCAAGTGGCAACTGCCATCCAGCAAATGACCAATATTCTGGCCCGTTTAGTGGAACAACAGGGTCAAGCCCCTGTAAATCAACCTAGGGACCCTGGTAATGGACAAGATAGGGCCTTGGAGAGATTCCAGAAGTTCTCTCCACCCAAGTTTTTAGGAGGGCCAGACCCGTATGAGGCTGAGAAATGGCTGGAGGCCATGATAAATATTTTTGCTGCCCTAAACTATACGGAGGAGAGACAAGTCCAATTCGCTGTATTTCAGTTCGAGGGGCCAGCTAGGGCCTGGTGGAATGTAGTGAGGGCCAAGTGGGAGAGAGAAGGAACTGCATGGACTTGGCTAAACTTTGTACGGGACTTCAACGAAAAATACCTTCCACCCATCGTCCAGGAGAGGAGAGAGGACGAATTCATTAAACTCCGTCAGGGGATGTTGAGTGTAACTGAGTATGAGACTCAGTTTACAAAGTTGTCCAAATTTGCTCCCGAACTGATAGCTACGGAACAAAGAAAAGTACGAAGGTTCATACAAGGACTGAACGTGGAGTTACAAGAAGCCTTAGCGGCGGTCCAAATTAATACATTCACAGAGGTTCTGGAGAAAGCCTTGAGGATAGAGACTGCTAGGGCACAAGTGAGAGCTTTCCATGCAAAAAGGAGAGGTGCGCCTGGTGGAAGTCAAAGGCAAGAACAAAGTGATTTAGATATGCCACCTTCTAAGATAGGTCGAGAAGATGGTAGTGAGAAAATTTCAAGAACGTCTAAGGAAAGTACTCCAAGAGGAGCTTCGCGTGGCTGGGGCCAAGCAAGAGGTGCCTCACAAGGAGGTCAGACCTCAACCCCTCAAGTACCTTGCGGGTACTGTGGGAAGGCCAATCACGTGGAGAGTGATTGTTGGCGAAAGGCAGGAAAATGTTTATGGTGTGGTAGCACCGAACACCAGCTTGCAACCTGTCCCCGTAGATCACGCCTAAACCCTGAACAAGCAAGTGTATGAGGGACTAAGCCAAGAGTGCCAGCTAGAGCGTATGCCTTGAACCAACAGGCAGTACCTGAACCAACAGAGATAGTAGAAGGTACGATTCGTGATTTCTAATGTTTCTCTAAGTTTTGGCTATAGTGAGACCTGAGAGCCGGAAATGAATATATAAGGAAAGTACCCTACGTTATTCGAAGTGCATGTATGAATTTCGAGGTCGAAATTCTTTTAAGGGGGAGAGAATGTGAGGACTCGCAAATTCCTTGTATTTTTCCTCAAAAATACCCTTTTATTTGAAAATTAGTATTTATCAAAGGCCACTACCCAAATATTTCACTCTAAGTGTAAATAAACCTAGAAAATAGGGTTTTACGCTTCAGTTTCAAGTTTGGAGCGAAATTAGGGTTTTCGCGATTTTTAGCCGGATGAATTTTCGGTACAGAGTAAGAATTAATTTAGGGATTAAAAGTGACTTTTAAGTGAGAAATAATATGTGACTAGTGGCAAGGATATAAGGTTAGTGAATGGGAAGTAAAAACCCTAGTACGTGAGTTTTTAAGAAAAACGGCGCGATCCGGCGGGTCCCGCGCATTACCGATTGAACGCACTACTTGACCACCATTTTTCTTACCCAACAAGTTTGTTGACTTTTGTACATAATATCTTCTTAAATTGTAGCAAGCTTGACCGAAATTAGTGGCCAAGAAAGGCAAGAAAGAAAGAGAAAAAAAAAAAAGAGGTGGTGGTGGTGACACTTGTCACCACCTCATGGCTTCTTAACCAAGATCATTACCATCCATTTAACTCCAACACTTAGCCAATTTCTTCTTCATTTCTGCTGGTGCTGGCCGAGAGAGAGAGGAGAGAAAACCCAAAGGAAAACATTCCATTTCATCATCAAATCCAACAACTTAGTGAGAAAACAAACAAAGTAAACCGATTAAACTTGTCCTTGAGTGATTAGCTAGTGGCTTGTGGTGTGATTTTTGGAAGAGAAAGCTTGGGCTACTTGTAGTGACTTCTAGTCAAGGTAAGAGAGCTTATCTCTCTAAGTTTTACTTTCAATTTTGTTAAATTAAGCTTGGCAACTTGCTCTTGTGGTGAGATCATGGATGATGAGCATGTTTTAGAAGTTTTCCCCAATTTATTTGATGAACTAGGGCTTGTGGAAATTCTGCCCAAATTGTTGTAAGATGCTTATATGTTGCAATTGAAGTTTTATAAGGTGTTGTGGTAGTGATTAGACCAAGAAATTAAGGAAAGTTGCACTAGAAACTCAAAATTTCCAAAATCTGGAAAATTTGTTCAACATTCTGTCCGAATTTGTATCTGTGTGTTAGAGGCCGAATTGGCCTTAGCTCAAAGAAGAAAAGTTGTATAGAATGGCATTTTATAAGTGCCTACAAAATTTCAGCTCAATCGGAGCAACGTAGGACGTGAAAAGTCCAAAATACCCCTACTATTTTAAGTATTTCCCAGCAGTCCGTTTCAGCAGTTTAGTCCAGTTTATCGCGTTTTTTGACCAGGATCCATTCTGATTTAGCTCTGGTCCAAAACATGAAAGCTGTAGTGTTATGAATTAGCTTTAAAATGCCTCTAAGAACACCTGATTCGGACTTGTGTACACTGAGTTGTGACCATTACAGTGTTCTGCGTTTAAGCAGCCGACGAATTGGTTTCTGGTGTAGTAATTCGAGAATTTGACTAAGTTACAGTAGGAACTGGACTAAGTGACCTTCATGAATGTTGTAGCTCTGTGTCTTAGCTTCGAAACGGCATAGGTTTCGCTTTAATCCGATAAGCGTAGCCTCGGATAAGTTATTTCCGCATTCGTACGTCAAATCTGTCTTGTGCTAAGTTGAATTTCTGCATTTGTTATCATTGTAATTCTTGTTATTATGATATTGTGAGCCTATGGAACGGCTCTTGACATAAATTTCTGATATGTATGATGTTGGGTTGTGTTTGAGAAAAATAATGAAGCCTAAATGGCTGGAAAAGTAGGTAAACACAAAGGGCATGCTGCCCGAATTTTTACTCGAGGGCTAGAATGCTATATTTTCGACTTGGGTGAAGGTTAAGTACTTAACACTTGAACTAGCGAGGACTTTGGCTATTATGTTTCTTGAGTGTTAAACGTTAGGACTTGACTAAACTTGTACCCTTGGGAAATGAAATAATGATTGCTCGAAGTACGTTTTCCTTGTACTCTCGACTCACATGACAATTTCAAGTATAAATGTTACAAAGCTTTATCGTTTAAAAAGCGAGCAAGTGTTTCATGACTACTGTCCTAGTGAATTTCAATTTCTTGATTCTTATTGAACGAAACGTCTAAGTTTCGAACTCTAGTCATGTTTCAAAGTTCTCAAATTGAGTTTTATCGTAGATTTGGACTCCGAACTCGGAGTATAACCTGAAAGTGACCAGTAAAAGCACTATATCTTTTGGTGAGTGCTTTCAAATACTGAATTGAACTTGATACTTGTACTTGATACGTGCCAATATGATTACATGTCACATGCGTGAATTGTTAGGGCAAGAGTGTACTTTATCGCACTTGCCCTTACATGATATACACTTGTTTATTGTTGCAATTGACTTGGCATACTTGTTATGATGCGCGCACTTCCTGGAATTCCAGACACCCTGTGGCGAGTTACTCTAGTCGGGCCGGCAGGGGCTTGGTCGATTGGGTAACGAGCCCTGGGTCTCTTGCTTTGTCGAGTGGAGTGATATCTCCTCGACTAATCGGTATACTCGAGTATTACCACCCGTGTTTATTGAGGATTTTGGGCCCAGTAGGGGTGTGAATGGTGGACGGAGAGTAGTGTAAGTGGTGTTCTACTGGATTGGTTCCTTTACTTGAAAGTTGACGGAGTGTCAACTACTATGTGATCCAGCTCCTGATGATGAATGGAAGTTGGCTCCTGAGAGCCATCCGTATCCTTATGCTTTGGAATGATTATTGTTTATTGGATTATAGTGTCTTCTGAAAACTTTTACACTCGCTCATTTTGAGATTGCTCACTTTTATGAATTCTTCATGCTCGTTACTTTCCTATATCGAAAACTTGTACTTATAAATAATGGTCAATTTGCTATTTGGAACCTCACTGGGCTTTTAGCTCATACCACGCTATTTGTTTTCCTTACAGGGGGTACGAGTGACGCGTGAGACTTGTAAAAGACTAGCGTAGCCTTTTGTTTTGACTTTTGACTTTTGGTCTTGTACTCGCGCTATTCCTCGAATGGAACATGTTGTACTTGGATTGTATACGTTTTGAACTAGTTTGGTGTATTGAGACTTTGTACCTCGATTTCTATCAATGTAAATTATAAGCTTGAATTGTGAATGTTATTTATGGTTCATGGATGTGTGTACATGACTCGATTGAGATAGTGAGTGAGTCCTGGCAAGAGCTGGGCAGGCGGTCCGCCGAACCCTTTGGTACGCCTTAGGGGGAGGTGGGGTCGTCACAGATGGTATCAGAGCTCCTATTGAGCTCGTGCCGGGAGAGGGTTCTCGGACTGTGGGGATTGGTTTGTTAAGTGTGAAACAATTGTTTATTGTTGGGGACCTTAGATATGTATGTTGGGTAGGAATCTCTAATACGGGTGATTTGCTCTTGAGCCTGGCCAGCTTGAGTGGTGAATTATCATATTTTTGGATTCTTGTCCCCGAATACCAAGGAGTAACACCTTTACGATCAGTTGAGATCTCGCGTAATATTGAGATAAGTTTGGATTGCGAAAGCAAAGGCACGGGGAATGCGAATAGTATGGACTTGGAATATATTGAAGATATTCATGGGATTTGGGATCCTTCTTATTCACGTGTTTCGAGCCTTGATTAAGTGTAGTGCCTGAACGATACCTAGGGTTAATGCTTTATAAGTTATGTGACTTGTTTTGATTGAATGTGTTGTATTGTCCTGTTTTATGATTTAGAGAGGTTTATGATTTGCGTTATTCTATTTTATGCTGTTTATATTTATATAGTTACTTAGTGGCTATATTCTATCATTGATTAGTTGGTTATATTGTTATAGTTGATTAGCTGCGAACCATGGAGGGTAGAAGAAGTCAAGCTAGGGGAACTAACCGAGGACGCGGTCCTAGTCGTAGCCGTGGGGGTAGACAAGCCCAGGAATCGGTACGAGAACCGAGAGAGGAAAGAGAGGCAACAGTTGAGCCACAACCTGAACCCCAAGCTGCAGGGGGAGATCAAGTGGCAACTGCCATTCAGCAGATGACTAACATTCTGGCTCGGTTAGTGGAACAATAGGGTCATGCCCCTGTACATCAACCTAGGGACCCTGATAATGGGCAAGATAGGGCCTTAGAGAGATTTCATAAGTTCTCTCCACCCAAATTCCTAAGAGGGCCAGACCCGGATGGGGCCGAGAAATGGCTGGAGGCCATGATAAATATTTTTGCTGCCCTAAACTATACAGAGGAGAGGCAAGTCCAATTCGCTGTTTTCCAGTTCGAGGGGCCAGCTAGGGCTTGGTGGAACGTAGTGAGGGCCAAGTGAGAGAGAGAGGCGACAGCATGGACCTGGTTAAACTTCGTACGGGAATTTAACGAGAAATACCTTCCACCCATCGTCCAGGAGAAGCGAGAGGACGATTTTATTAAACTCCGTCAGGGAATATTGAGTGTAACTGAGTATGAGACTCAATTTACAAAGTTGTCCAAATTTGCTCCTGAACTGATAGCTACGGAGCAAAGAAAAGTACGAAGGTTTGTTCAAGGGTTAAATGTGGAGTTACAAGAAGCCTTGGCGGCGGCCCAGATTAACACGTTTACAGAAGTTTTAGAGAAAGCTCAAAGAATAGAAATTGCTAGGGCACAAGTGAGAACTTTTCATGCAAAAAGAAGAGGTGCGCCTGGTGGAAGTCAAAGGCAAGGACAAGGTGATTTGGATATGCCACCCTCTAAGATAAGTCGAGGAGATGGTGGTGAGAAAATTTCAGGGACGTCTAAGGAAGGTACACTAAGAGGAGCTTCGCGTGGCTGGGGCCAAGCAAGAGGTGCCACACAAGGAGGTCAGACCTCAGCCCCTCGAGTATCTTGTGGATACTGTGGGAAGGCCAATCATGTGGAGAAAGGCAGGAAAATGTTTATGGT
This sequence comes from Coffea eugenioides, assembly GCF_003713205.1. Lineage (NCBI taxonomy): Eukaryota > Viridiplantae > Streptophyta > Magnoliopsida > Gentianales > Rubiaceae > Coffea > Coffea eugenioides. Next base: position 29,637 of record NW_020863526.1, read on the forward strand.
GTGGTAGTACCGAACACCAGCTTGCAACTTGCCCCCGTAGATCACACCTAAACCCTGAACAAGCAAATGTATGAGGGACTAAGCCAAGAGTGCCAGCTAGAGTGTACGCCTTGGATCAACAGGCATTACCTGAACCCTCGGAGATAGTAGAAGGTATGATTCGTGATTTCTATTGTTTAACTAAGTTTTGGCTATAATGAGACCTGAGAGCTGGAAACGAATATGTTGACCTTGGTTGATCAGTCCTTGGTTTTGATGATTAACAAACCAAAATGTAGATTTGGACTAATGTTTTTATGTGAGAAATTTGTTAGAACAGGTCATTGATCCAAAAGAGAATCGAAAAGATTTGAATCAAAGAGAAGTTAAGAAATATGAAGGTTCGGACGTAGAGGATCGGACACTCGATAGAGGATCGGACGTCCGACTGACGACGATACTCTTCGGACGCTTGGATCGGACGCTCATTCATTGCTTCGGCCGTCCGACACAAAAAGAATGAAAGTTGAATATTCTGACTTCTATCGGATGCAGGGTTCGGACGCAGAACAAATGGTTCGGACGTCCGATAGGTGGTTCGGACGCATGGTTCGGACGCAGAGCAAATGGTTCGGACGTCCGACAGGCCAACGGCTAGTTTCGACAGCATTTAATATTTGACCGTTGGAGAGCCTTTTGGAGCCATTTCTCACCTTCTATAAATACCCCAAAACACAAGAAGACACAGACTTTTGCCAACACTAAATACAAGCTTACAAGTGAGATCTTTGAGTAGAAATATTCTTTGTTGGTTGTATAAGGGGTTGGAAAAGTTGGGTTGTGAGGTTGCTCAAGTGAAGGTTACTCTCTAGGAGGAGTAAAACCTTGGTGAAGGTGAACCTATCACTTGGAGTGGTAAAAGCTTGATAAAGGTTGCCTCACTTGTATAAAGTAGTTCTTAATTGAGTGGGTAAGCTTTCAATTGTAGCTAGTTGAGGGTTTACTTGGAGAGTAGTAAAATTCCTTTGCTCAACCAAAGTTTGTTTGGGGTGAGGAAGGAGTGAGCCTTCACTTGTACAAGTTGGTTAGCACTACCATCAATTGAAGAAACTATTTGGTGGATTCAACTCCAAGTTTGGAAGAAGCTTGGGAGTTTGATTGGTTTGAATTTCTCTTACTTTATTGTTACTCTATTTTTGTGCTTTAAATTGCTTATATTCTTTGTCATTGTATTTACTTGACTACTTGTCTGGTTGAGTATTTTGATTGTATTTGGTTGCATCGGGGCTAACAATTGGCATCAGAGCTTGGTCTCCTAGAGATTAAGCTTAACCGCTTAGAGTAAAGATCATGGCAACCATAAATGTTTCTTTTTTAGAAGGGCAATCTATTGATAGACCACCTATGTTTAATGGTTCTCATTTTAGCATGTGGAAACAAAGAATGATGATTTTCTTACAATCCGTTTATATTGAATTATGGTATGTGGTAGAAGATGGTCCTTATGAAGCTAGAATAGTTGACTCTACCACTAATTTGAGTAGATTAAGGACTAGACATGAATTGAATGAAAAAGACAAGAGATACCTTTCTTTGAATGCCAAGGCCATGTATATATTGTGCAATGCATTAGATGTAAATGAATCTAGTAGAATTAAATGTTGTAAATAAGCTAAAGATATTTGGGATAAATTGTGTGAATTTCATGAAGGTAACCAAGATATTAAAGAACAAAAGAAATCTTTGCTTGTTTCTCAATATGAATTTTTCAAAATGTATCCTCTTGAAAATGTTGATAAGATGTGTAGTAGATTTTGTGACATTATTCAAGATCTTAAATTGCTTGGAAAAGAATATTCTTTGGGTAAGAAAAATAGAAAGATTTTGAATGCCTTGCCAAAAGAATGGGAAAATAAAATAAATGCTATAGAAGAGGCAAAGGATTTAAATTCTATGTCCATTGAATCTCTTGTGAATTCCCTAACCTCTTATGAATTAACGCTGAAATTCAAAGTGCAAGAGGAAGAAAATGCAAGAATGTATAAGAGAGGCATAGCTTTTAAAGCATCTCAAGTGGGGGATAACCCATCCTTCATGGGTAATGAAAACATGGGAGTGGACAATGATATAACTCCTCACATCAAAAGTTTCAAGAAGATCTTCAACAAGAGAAGTTCAAGAGGAGATTGCAAAATTACATGGGATGAATGCAATTCAAAAAGAGAAAAAGAAGAGTTGGCCCAAATGGCACTAATGACCTTTGGAGAAGATGAGGTAAATTCTTATCACTCTTCTAGTGATGAAGATAATGAAGATGATGATGTGCAAATTCTTATGATTAAAATGCATAAAAGTTTGAGAGAATCTTATGCTAAAAATAAAGATTTGAAAACAAAAATAAATGATTTGTTGGAAGAAAACTCCAAACTTTTTCAAGAAAACAAATGTTTGAAAATGGAAAATGATGATTTAAAAAATCAAAAAGGTGTTTTTGATTGCAAAAATAATTTGAAAAGGAAGTTGGAAGAGAAAACAAAGTTTTATGAAAAAATGTTGGAGGAACAAAATTTGTTAAAGAAAAGAATTAATGACTTGAACGAGTTTCTCCAAAATGAAAAACAAAAGTTTTCTCAAACAAAAGAAGGCAAATCTTTTCAAGGCACAAATAAGTTTGCTATGATAAGAAGTAAGAAAATTAGTTGCATTAAATCCACTTATGTGCAAAATACTTCTATCATGTGTCACTTTTGTTGCCAATTTGGACATATGCAAAATGATTGCTATGTAAAGAAAAATATGAGAAAAGGTATGAAATCCATGTGGATTGCTAGATCATGTTGTACTAACTCCCAAGAACCCTATAAAGAAAAAATACCAAATGAAATTTCTCATACTTAGGTACATCATGAAGATTTGATCCAAAAAGTGCTAAATGGTTGAAAGTACATTTGAAAGTTTTGACATTCAATATGGTCTTGATTTGAAAAATAAAGGGGGAGTTTGATTTTTGATTGATGCCAAAAGGGGGAGTAAGATTTATTGAATTTTCTTTGTATGTTGGCATTTTCTAAGGGGGAGTTTTATTTGAACTTATTTGATCAAAGAAATCTTCATTTTGTTTGTCATCATCAAAAAGGGGGAGATTGTTGACCTTGGTTGATCAGTCCTTGGTTTTGATGATTAACAAACCAAAATGTAGATTTGGACTAATGTTTTTATGTGAGAAATTTGTTAGAACAGGTCATTTATCCAAAAGAGAATCGAAAAGATTTGAATCAAAGAGAAGTTAAGAAATATGAAGGTTCGGACGTAGAGGATCGGACGCTCGATAGAGGATCGGACGTCCGACTGACGACGATACTCTTCGGACGCTTGGATCGGACGCTCATTCATTGCTTCGGCCGTCCGACACAAAAAGAATGAAAGTTGAATATTCTGACTTCTATCGGATGCAGGGTTCGGACGCATGGTTCGGACGCAGAGCAAATGGTTCGGACGTCCGACAGGCCAACGGCTAGTTTCGACAGCATTTAATATTTGACCGTTGGAGAGCCTTTTGGAGCCATTTCTCACCTTCTATAAATACCCCAAAACACAAGAAGACACAGACTTTTGCCAACACTAAATACAAGCTTACAAGTGAGATCTTTGAGTAGAAATATTCTTTGTTGGTTGTATAAGGGGTTGGGAAAGTTGGGTTGTGAGGTTGCTCAAGTGAAGGTTACTCTCTAGGAGGAGTAAAACCTTGGTGAAGGTGAACCTATCACTTGGAGTGGTAAAAGCTTGATAAAGGTTGCCTCACTTGTATAAAGTAGTTCTTAATTGAGTGGGTAAGCTTTCAATTGTAGCTAGTTGAGGGTTTACTTGGAGAGTAGTAAAATTCCTTTGCTCAACCAAAGTTTGTTTGGGGTGAGGAAGGAGTGAGCCTTCACTTGTACAAGTTGGTTAGCACTACCATCAATTGAAGAAACTATTTGGTGGATTCAACTCCAAGTTTGGAAGAAGCTTGGGAGTTTGATTGGTTTGAATTTCTCTTACTTTATTGTTACTCTATTTTTGTGCTTTAAAATTGCTTATATTCTTTGTCATCGTATTTACTTGACTACTTGTCTGGTTGAGTATTTTGATTGTATTTGGTTGCATCGGGGCTAACAGAATATATATAAGGAAAATACCCTACGTTATTCGAAGTGCATGTATGAATTTCGAGGACGAAATTCTTTTAAGGAGGGGAGATTGTGACACCCCGAATATTAGGAGGTTGTTTGTAAAGAGGATACTAAAGTGTATTTCTTTGGGTTTGATTTAAAACCTTATTTTGTTTTAAAAGATTAGAAACCCTAATATTTTAATCAAAAACCCTAGTTACTTGTGACTAACCGGTTTTCTTAAATCTCCTTTTAAAGATTAAAAATTTCCTTTTATTTGGAAATTATTATTTATTAAAGCCTCCTACCCAAATCATTCCACAATGAGTGAAAATAAACCTAGAAAGTAGGGTTTCACTTTTGGTTTCAAGATCAGAGCAAAATTAGGGTTTTCGCGATTTTTCGCCGGATGAATTTTCGGTACAGAGTAAGGATTAAATTTGGTGATTAAAAGTGACTTTTAAGTGAGAAATAATATGTGATTAGGAGCAATGATATAGAGTTGGTGAATAGGAAGTAAAAACCCTAGTACATGTGTTTTTAAGAAAAACGGTGCGAACCGACGGGTACCGTGCACTACCGATTGAACGCACCACTTGACCATCATTTTTTTATATACTTAATCTCTTTAATATTAGAGCCAAACATCAGCTATAAAGCTGAGCAAGCTGGCCAAATTTTTTGACCAAAAACAACAAGGAAAAGGAAAAAAATTAAGAACCAATCTTGAAGCAACATGTGGTAGTCTTTCCTTGGTTGGTTGACTAATGAATTTACATCATATTTATCCCTAAAACCAACTCCAAAGCTCTTCATTTCTGCACCATCACAGCCGAGAGAGAGAGAGAAAAGGGAAAGCAAGAAAAACAACCATTTCATCTTGAGTTTGATCAACCAAGTGAGAAAGAAAGGAAACTAAACCGATTAAAGTGTTAGTTGGTGAGTGGGGAAGCTAGAGGAACTAAGAAATTTCAAAGGGGGTGAAGTATCACTCTCCCAAGCCTTGTTCTTGAGGTATAAAAATCTGATCATGATCCTTGCTCCTTTAAATTTTGGTTTAAGATGTTATTTAGATCATGTTTTAGCTTGATTACAAGATAAGCAAGTTGTTGTGATGATTCTTGGATGAGATATGCAAGCTAGGGTTTGATTAATTTCTGCCTAACCTTGTTTTATATTTAGTATGTGTTGTATATAAGAGTAGATAAGGGGCTTTGGTAGAATTGGAAGCAAGAAAATGGAAGGATTGACTTGAGATTTCAAAAATTCCAGATTTCTGGAATTTCAGGATTTCATTCTGCCCGATTTTAATACTCATAGTTAGAGGCCAAATTAGGCTTGTCCTAAAACATGAAAGTTGTATAGAATGGTATTTTATAGGTGTCTACAAAATTTCAGCTCAATCAGAGTAACGTAGCCCATGAAAAGACCAAAATACCCTCACTGTTTTAAGGTTTTTCCCAGTAGTCCGTTTGGTCAGTTTATCCAGTTTATCACGTTTATTCACTAGGATCCGTACTGATTTAGCTTTTTACCAAAACATGAAAGTTTTAGTATTCTGACTTAGCTTTTAAATCCAAGAACACCTTAATCGGACCTTGGTAACCTGAGATATGACCATTCCAGTGCAGTGCGGTTAAATAGCCGACTAGTTGGGTTTTGGTTCTGTAAATTGAGGATTTGACTAGGTTGCATTGGAAACTGGACTAAGTGATCTTCATGAACATTGTATCCCTGTGTCTTAGCTTCGAAATGGTATAAGTTGCACCTCAATCCGATAAGCGTAGCTTTGAATGTGTTATTTCCGCAACCACACGTCAAATCTGTCTTTTGCTAGGTTACATTTCCGCACTTGTTATCATTTTGATTTTTGTTCTTATGTTGTTATGAGCCTATGGAATGGCTATTTACTTGAATCTATGATATGTATGACTTTGGGATTGGATGAGAAAAATAATGAAGCCATAAATGGCTGGAAAATTTGGTAAACACAAAGGGCATGCTGGCCAAATTTACGCTCGAGGACTAGAGAACTATACTTGCAACTTGAGTAAGGGTTAAGAGTGATTACTACTTGAACCATCTAGGGTACTTGACTCTTCTTGTTCCGAGGTATATAAGTAAGGACTTGGCCTGTGACGCCCCGAAAAAAATGAGTTTGAGAACCCGGAAATTTTCTAATTTTCTAGGGTTTATTTTATTTAATCGCCCGCCTTTTCTACATTTTCTTGATTAAAAAAATTCCCCAGATAAAGTTTATGAGCAAATATCGTTTTCAATTGATTTTTCTAGTATTGGAGAGTTTTTGAGAAATTAAGAATAGATAATGGACGTGGGACCCACTAGTGCGAAAAGTTCGGAAAAATTCGGCCAATTAGGTTAAATTCCGGATACTGGTGGAAATTTATCGGATGTTAAGAGATAAGTAGAGGGTGAGATTTGATTGATGCGAGAGAAAAAAAAAAGGATAGGATTGCATTAATGAAGGTGACAAGTGTCACCATTATATTGGATATGACTTATGACAACTATTCACCTTTTTGACTTTTTTTCCATTGAGTTAAATATCTAAAAAAAAATCAATAAAATTCACTCTTTTCTTCTCCTCCATGGCCGGCTCTCTCTTGAGCAAAGAAGAAAGAAACTCTTCACCATTTTAGCTTCCATTTAGCTCAATCTTCCAAAAACAATTGCCTAAACTAGTTTCTACTCCATAAAATCCCTCTATTAGGTGCTAGTAAGTGGTTTGGTGAAGTTTTTAAGGAAGCTAAGGTGTTCTACTACTCCCTCTCTCTTGTTTACTTGGTAAGTGGTGATTGAATATCCTCCTACACTTAATGATGTTTAATTTGTGCCTAGTGGTGGCTAAAGTGTTGAAATTTGTGATTTATTTCTTGGTTTGAGATGAATTGGTGAAGTTTTCAATTTATTGATGAATTTTCTGGTTAAATGTGATCATGTTGTTGTGGCCTTGTATGATGATTGGCAATGGCCTAGAATGACTCTATTAAGTGTAAATGATTGGCAATTGCAATCAATTTCTGTTTTGGAAGAAATTCTGGAAAATTAGGGTTCTTGGTTCTTCATTCTGTCCGAAATTTTAGGTCCTAGATAGAGGCCGAATTGGCCTTAGCTCAAAACATGAAAGTTGTAGGTATTGATGTTTTAAAGGTGCCTGTAAAATTTTAGGTCAATTGGAGTAGTGTAGAATGAGATAAGCCGAAATTACTATTGCTGTTCTGGGTTCATCAGGATGTTAGAACTGCGTCTGAAATGGGTTGTTTTGACTGGAATTGTTTTGGATTTGGGTGTTGAGGTCTTCTGATGAAATGTAGCATGATGTCCTAGCTACCATATGCCTTTGGAATTTCTGCATTTGGATCTGTTTAGACTGAGTTGTACTGATTACAGCATAGTGCGATTTGTAAACCTTTAATTACGGTTCTGGTTTGGTATTTTGCATATTTGACCTAGTTATGCTGGGATTTGGACTGAGTGACCTTCTACATTGTTTTAGCCCTGGTTCTTAGCTTCGAAATGGTGGGTCTTACACCCTAATCCGACCATCGTAGCGCCTTTGGTACCATTACCGCAAAATGACGTCAAAACTGTTTTTTCTGGTTTTGAGCTTAACTTTCATTTCCGGACTTTTCCCTAGCTGGACTTGTACTAGTACTACTTGGAGCTTGCTGAATGGCTATTGGATGAACTTGTTGTTGTGTGTGTACCTTTGGGACTGATTTGAGGAAGTAATGAAGCCATGATGGCTGGAAAAGTTAACAAATTCAGGGGAAGTGCTGTCCGAACTTTGAAGGAACTCGTTTGCATTGAGTTTGTGATTTAAGACTTGGATTTGAGCAAGGCAACGATATTTGATGGATGATTGCTGAGCCATGACGGTGAGTGACCTCAAACTGTTTCCAAATTTACTTTTGAACCGCTTTCCTGCATTATCTACTTTTGAACTGTTTTCAAAGTTACTTTTGGAACTGTTTTCTTACATATCATGCGTGCTTGCATCTTAGTGTCTTGTTATTATTGATTTTGCTTTCAATGATTGTTAAAACGAGTTTTCTAGGCGATTGTGTACTGTATCGCAGTCGACCTAAATAAATATAAAATTTTCAATGATTAGTGATTAAATGCTACTTGCGCATGAATGTAAGCCTTTTGGGCTGAACTGGCCATTGCCCCTTGTTACCGGTCGTCTCGAGCCAGAAGCGGACTCGGTCGGGCGACTAGGAACTTGGGTGAACGTTTCGGTATACTCGAGTATTACCTTGTAGGTTGGTGGAGCCTGGCCAAAAGCCAGGGACGGGGTGAATGAAAGCACGAATGAAACCAAAAATGCAATGAAATGACAGGAGAACGAATGTATCCTTTTCACGACTGTTACTATCGCTTTCCATTGTACATGTTTCTTGAATTATTGATACTCCATATTTAATGTTTTGTAAACGTTGAAATTGTTTCTGGACTTATCATTTGATTTGAATTGAACATCATTGAAATGAACTATGGTTAAACCGATTTGATTACTGATTTTACTGGTTACTCGCTGAGCTTCTAGCTCACCCCAAAAATGTTTTATTCCCCTCCACAGGGCTCAAGGCGAAGGAAGGGCTTGTAGCGTTTATTCATGGATTATCTCATGTATGGATTGAACTTGGATTTCCTTTTGTGTAATCATTCATATTGGGATTGTATTGAACGTTTAGAACGTTTAGAATTGATTGGATGTGTAATAGTCTAGTTTTGGACTTCCTCCTGTATACTAATTGTGTTCACGGATCAGAGTTGCGCTGCGGAAGCGTGGACGCTTCGCTTTTGATCTATAAAGTTTGGGAACCTTTGATATATATATCTTGAAATTCAATTGAGGATTGTAGTGAACGACTGAGTCCCGGCGAGAGCTGGGCAGGCGGCCCGCCGAACCCTCTGGTTCGCCTTAGGGGGAGGTGGGGCTGTGACATGGCCGAACTTGTACCCTTGAGAAATGCAATAATGATTGCTCGAAGTATGTTTTCCTTGTACTTTCAACTCGCATGACAATTTCAAGTATAAATATTACAAAGTTTTACTGTTTAAAAAGGCGAGCAAGTGTTTCACGACTACTCTCCAAGTGAATTCCAATTTCTTGATTTTTATTGAACGAAACGTCTAAGTTTCGAATCTTAGTCATGTTTCAAAGTTCTCAAACTGAGTTTTATCGCAGATTTGGACTCCGAACCCGGAGTATAACCTGAAAGTGACCAGCAAAGGCACTATATCTTTTGGTGAGTGCTTTCAAATACCGAATTGCACTAGATACTTGAACTTGATACGTGACCAATATGATTACATGTTATATACGTGAATTGATAGGGCAAGAGTGTACTTTATCGCACTTGCCCTTACGTGATATACTTGTTTATTGTTGCAATTGACTTGATATACTTGTTTATGATGTGCGCACTTCCTGGAATTCCAGAAACCCTGTGGCGAGTTACTCTAGTCGAGCCGGCAAGGGCTTGGTCGATTGGGTAACGAACCCTGGGTCTCTTGTTTTGTCGAGTGGAGTGATATCTCCTCGACTAATCGGTATACTCGAGTATTACCACTCGTGTTTATTGAGGAATTTGGGCCCAGTAGGGGGTGTGAATGGTGGACGGAGAGTAGTGTAAGTGGTGCTCTACTGGATTGGTTCCTTTACTTGAAAGTTGACGGAGTGTCAACTATTACGTGATCAAGCTCCTGATGATGAAATGGGAAGTTGGCTCCTGAGAGCCATCCGTATGCTTATGCTTTGGAATGATTATTGTTTATTGGATTATTGTTTCTTCTGGAAACGTTTACACTCGCTCATTTTGAGATTGCTACTTGACGTGTTATTGCTCACTTTTACGAACTCTTCAAGCTCGTTACTTTGCTATATCACAAACTTGTACTTATAAATAATGGTCAATTTGCTATTTGGAACCTCACTGGGCTTTTAGCTCATTCCACTCCATTTGTTTTCCTTACAGGGGTACGAGCGAGGCGTGAGATGTGTAAAGACTAGCGTAGTCTAGTTGTTTGACTTTTGACTTTTGTCTTGTACTCGCGCTATTTCTCGAATAGAATGTTTTGCATTTGATCTGTATATACTTTGAACCAGTTTGGGCATATTGAGGCTTTGTACCTTGATTTTCATCAATGTAAATTCTAAGCTTGACTTGCGATGTTATTTATGGTCCATGAATGAATGCACGTGATACGAGTGAGTGAGTCCTGGCGAGAGATGGGCAGGCGGTCCGCCGAACCCTTTGGTTCGCCTTAGGGGGAGGTGGGGTCGTCACAAGGTCAGTAAGTCAGATATGTATACTACGTCCGAATCAATTCAAAAGCAAATATGCATATAACACGACTATATCAAACAATTCACACAGTAACAGTCAGTCAGATACAAGCAAAAATCCTATGGAAGTGAGGGGGTCATTAGCAATTAACAAAAGCTTTCCCCTAGGGTGCCATCTATACTCTACAAGAATATCACAATTTAGATCTTAGGCAGGGTTCATCATTCTTAGTGATCCCTAACACATCATATAAAGTCCCGTAGAATCAGCCTTCTAATGCGCCCAAATCATTTCTACCCTAGGCTGTCATCCCTTTTCGTACTCGGGCACAAGAATCCAAAATAAGATAATTCATCACTCGAGCTGGCCAGTCCCAAGAGTAAATCATCTACGTTTGTAATTCCTACCTGACATACGTATCTATGGTCCTCAGATACCATGAGAAAGATTCAAGACCTGTACATTTATGATTCATAGCTTACGCTCGAATGAGCACTTAGTCCTTCAAACTTATTCACCATTTGGCCCCAAGCTCACTCCACGCATAGACCACGCGAAGCAGACTCTGATACCACCTGTGACAGCCCCATCTCACCCTAAGGCGAACCGAAGGGTTCGGCGGACCGCCTGCCCAATTCTCGCCGGGACTCAGTCATACCTCCATCAAAACCGGAATAAAACTGCAAGAATCAAAACGAAATGGAAGGGCCGCCGCCATGCAGGATCCAACCAAGTACAAGGAAACTTTGTTCGCCATGAAAGTAGGTACATTCCCGAATACATATGTTACATAAACATGAGGAAACATTTCAAAATATACATATTAGTAAGTTTGCAGATCCAAAATGGAACATTGTATTAAGATACATTTAGGGTTTCCAAATTGTCGAGGAGCTATACCAAAAGAGCAAAAGAATTTCTAACTAGCTCAACTCATTCCTCAAAACATTGAAGTTCCAAAAGATAGTTTCCTGTAAGGAAAACAAGGATAACGGAACGGGGTGAGCTAAATGCTCAATGAGGTACCAACAATATAAACAGTAGAATTCATGAGAAAACACTTTGGAGGCATATATTCACATCAAATACGAGAAAAGAATGAACATCACAATGTAAAGGATACAGGTGGCTCTCAGGAGCCAAATCCCCGTTGCTATACTTGATCCAGCCTCGTTGACCCTCCGTCAACATTCAAATAAAAGAACCAGTCCAATAGAACACCACTTTAACTCCAAAACCCCATTCACCAAACACACCCCTTACCGGGCCCGAACGCCAAACAGGAACAGGAATGGTAATACTCGAGTATACCGGAATCAAGAGTCTCAATACCCAAAGATTCCCCAGGAACAGGTACCCATGGATTGTCAATTATCTCGACCAAGCCCTTACTGGCTCGATTTAATTAACTCCCCATGAGGTTGAGCTCAAGTTTAACAGGAAGATCGTTGGACACACTTCCAAACGATCTCATAACAAGTGCAAGTAACAAGTTCAAGAACATAACAAGTACAAGTAATAGATTCCAGTTCGTTCAGTACAGGCAAGAGAACGAGTGTGATAAAGTACACCCTCGTCTCATACAAGATAAACAGTCAGGAAAGACATTCAACTACCAAATCAGTAGTATTCCTGGTCAAACTAACCAATTACCAAAGCTGATTACCAGGTTTGGACAGAAACAGGGCAGCAGGGGTATTTCAGTCTTTTTGCAGGTTACGTTGCTCCGATTTGCCTGAAATTTTGCAGGCATCTATAAAATATCATTCCCTACAACTTTCATGTTTTAAGCCAAGGCTAATTCGGTCTCTAACTAGGGTAAACAGTACCGGACAGAATTGGTTCAATTGCAACCCTAATTCCAAAATTTCCTTTCAAAGCGGAAATTTTTCGCAAAAAGCCACAATTTACGCACTATAACTTCATTCTAAACCATTCCCAACCATCATCCATGGCCACACAATATTAAACATATAAAAACAGAAAAATCATGAATAAATAGAAAAATTCACCAATCTCTCCCAAAAGTTATAAAATCTTACACAAAATCACCTCTATGCCTATAACAAGTCATTAATTGAGCATTATTGATTTCAAAAGAAAGGTTCCTTAGCTACTCACCTTACCAACTCAAGAAAAGGAGACAACTTAGCACCACTTTCTTCCAAACCACTTCACCAAAAACCTTACTACTACTAAGAGAAGGATTTTTATGGAAAAATTTCAAGTTTAATCGGTTGATTTGGGAGATTAAGCAAGATTGAGAGCAAGAAGTTGAGAGTTTTCTTTTCTTTTTCC
>NW_020863527.1:0-17869 GCF_003713205.1 Coffea eugenioides
CCACCCTTCTGCTTACCCAGAAGCTCCTCTTCCCCCACCTGCCCCTTCCTGATCCCCTCTCCCTCACTTGAGACTTTCCTCCCTTCACCCTCATGGAATGCTGCTGTGTAAGTTAACAGCAACTTTTTGTCCTTATCAGTATACTCACCCATCGTCTGTGCCTGAGGTTCCTCCCTGTCATCCCTTCTATTTCCACTCCCAAATCTGTTTCTCCTATTGGGACTTCTAGGATAGCTAGCTCTCAACCAATTCCCAAACTGAGGTTCCTCCCCCTTATCCAGTCCTTTCCTCCCACAATTCCTCTCATTATGACCAACTATCCCACAGCAGAAAAACAGATTAACTTCAGGTACATTTTTTTCTAATCATTTAATTCTATCACACTTATTTTTCAGCTATTTCCATTTTTTTATCTTATTTGGGAAAACGCTATAATTCGCCCCTCTTTGTGACAACAAAGGAGCAGTAAGATCTATCTCAGCAATGGAAGGATTGTTTTAAGATTGTGCATTACATTTCTTTGTCCTTCCACGCCTGAGGGAATAATTCACAGTCCTCTAAAGCTCCCGTTCTTGCACAAAAAATGTTCCTCAATACTAATTCAAAATATCACTAACCAGAACCTCGCTTAGTGAAATACGAGCATTGTTTAATTGAGAACAATTCCAGCAGGGCTGTTAATCCTCATATGCAACGTTTTGCTCAGGGCACAACCTTCCATCCTTGCCTCTTTCACTCTGCGCGAGTCTTTCTCATTACACTTCAGTAGTATAGGATCAGAGTTGTTTGGAAGTTACCCACCAGTCATAGATCCCGGCCTTCTCTAATTCAGAACCGAGGGAATACCATTCTCCTCTTTCGCGCGTGACTCAATAGAAACTTTGGAGTTATCAAGCTTAGCGTCCAGGAATGCTCCACCACTCTCAGGAATTTCCTTCACCTGCGATCCACATGAGGAACCCACTCCATCAAAGGAACTTCTATATCCTGTCCAATATTAGCAATTCTTAATCGGCGCCCCATAAAACTTTTCCTAATTTCAAGCTCAAGGGTTACACATCTTCCAAATTTAGAAATGGCTCCTTGTGTCTACGCTTAAGGGGAGTTGGTTCATCTAACATTCCTCCAAACTGACTCCCTCCCTCTCTTGACTTGCTGATAAACTTTTGAACCTCTCTCTCTTAAACGCTCCTCTATGCGCGTCCATTAAGGCAACCTTCCAAGACCGAAAACACAGGCTTGATTTACAGAAGCTTACCTGGAGAGTTCCATGCAGCAAAACCAGAGCAAAGTCCGATCCTGTGCGATGCCTCCTTTTATTTAGAAACTCCCCGCACCTAGCTGATACTTTAGTCTATTTACGGACAGAGAAGTTCTAAAACAGACTGGATTAGAAAAAGAAATGCTTTAAGCAGATGTGTCTAGGGTTAACCCTTCGGATGGATGATGTGTCCGTTGGTAAGCCATCTGTATAACGACGTCTGTAAGCATAGTTCTCGATGTATGCATCTTCTGCCGAGGAGGCTACGTTGTCCTGTTGCGCCGATAAGAGACTCAAGATTGTATGGTGACGGATTGCAGGGAGAGGATATAAAAAGATCATGTTCACGAGCTCTATTGTGTCTGGAACTTATATTGGAATGCCAGTAATATCAATTTTGTACATTTTTCTGGAGTTTGTTTGATAATCGTCTTAAAAGGAGACATTTTTTCAATTTTTGTTATAGCTATTGCAGCCGCTGAAGCGGCTATTGGACTGGCTATTGTTTCATCAATTTATCGTAACCGAAAATCAACTCGTATTAACCAATCGAATTTGTTGAATAACTAGTATTAATCATATAAATTCTAATATTCATAAAGGAATTCGAATTAGTATGTTTGCTATATTAAATTAAAGTATGACCTTGTTTTCAAAAACCTAAGAAATCAAAGTATTTTGGACCTTTCTCATAAACCAATCCAGAAGTAGATTTATTCGAAAAATTCTGATAACTTGTTGATTCATCTGGTATCTAAATATAGGATTTGTTAATTAAGTTTACTAGGTCGAAAATTTATTACTTTCAAAAATGTATAGATTCAATGTCACATTCAGTAAAGATTTATGATACGTGTATAGGATGTACTCAATGTGTCCGAGCTTGCCCGACCGATGTATTAGAAATGATACCTTGGGACGGATGTAAAGCTAAACAAATTGCTTCTGCTCCAAGAACCGAAGACTGCGTTGGTTGTAAAAGATGTGAATCCGCCTGTCCAACGGATTTCTTGAGTGTTCGAGTTTATTTATGGCATGAAACAACCCGCAGTATGGGTCTAGCTTATTGATACGTTCGAAAAAATTTTACTTGAATCCATTTTATTTTTTTTACCGACAAAACCCGTGCTCAAAATATTTTGAGCACGGGTTTTTTTCTGGTCCAAGTCTATCTTGTCTTTACTACGAATTATTTTCCTTGGTTAACAATAATTGTAATTTTGCCAATATTTGCAGGTTCCTTAATTTTTTTTCTTCCCCATAGAGGAAATAGGGTCATCCGTTGGTATACTATATTTATATGTATTTTCGAACTCCTTCTAACGGCCTATACATTCTGTTATCATTTCCAAACAGATGATCCATTAATCCAACTGATGGAGGATTATAAATGGATACAGTTGTTTGATTTCCATTGGAGATTAGGAATAGATGGACTTTCTATAGGACCTATTTTACTAACGGGATTCATCACCACTTTAGCGACTTTAGCAGCTTGGCCGGTTACTCGGGATTCTCGGTTATTTAATTTCCTGATGTTAGCGATGTACAGTGCTCAAATAGGATTATTTTCTTCTCGAGACCTTTTACTTTTTTTCATTATGTGGGAGTTAGAATTAATTCCTGTTTATCTACTTCTATCTATGTGGGGAGGAAAGAAACGTCTGTACTCGGCTACAAAATTTATTTTGTATACGGCGGGGGGTTCTATTTTTCTCTTAATGGGAGTTTTGGGTATCGGTTTATATGGTTCTAATGAACCAACATTAAATTTTGAAACATCAGCCAATCAGTCGTATCCTCTTCCCTTGGAAATAATATTCTATATTGGATTTTTTATTGCTTTTGCTGTGAAATTGCCTATTATACCCCTACATACATGGTTACCAGATACCCACGGGGAAGCACATTACAGCACTTGTATGCTTCTAGCCGGAATCTTATTAAAAATGGGAGCATATGGGCTGGTTCGGATCAATATGGAATTATTATCTCACGCCCATTCTATATTTTCGCCCTGGTTACTGATAGTAGGCACAATACAAATAATCTATGCAGCTTCAACATCTCTTGGCCAACGTAATTTAAAAAAAAGAATAGCTTATTCTTCCGTATCTCATATGGGTTTCATAATTATAGGAATTGGTTCTATAACTGATACCGGACTCAATGGAGCTCTTTTACAAATAATCTCTCATGGATTTATTGGTGCTGCACTTTTTTTCTTGGCAGGTACGACTTATGATAGAATACGTCTTGTTTACCTTGACGAAATGGGCGGAATAGCTATCCTAATGCCAAAAATATTCACGATATTTAGTACCTTTTCCATGGCGTCCCTTGCATTACCGGGTATGAGTGGTTTTGTTGCCGAATTGATAGTATTTTTTGGAATAATTACCAGCCAAAAATATCTTTTAATGCCAAAAATACTAATTACTTTTGTAATGGCAATTGGAATGATATTAACTCCTATTTATTCATTATCTATGTCACGCCAGATGTTCTATGGATACAAGTTCTTTAATATTCCAAACTCTTATTTTTTTGATTCTGGACCACGCGAGTTATTTCTTTCGATTTCTCTATTTTTACCCGTACTCGGCATTGGCATGTACCCCGATTTCATTTTTTCACTGTCAGTTGACAAAGTCGAAGTTATTCTATCTAACTCTTTTTCTAAATAGTTTTCATAAATAAAACCGCCTATGATTTTGAAATTGTTGATTCTATAATCATAATGAAAAAGTTCTAGAATGAAACAAAGAGAGCTTTTCTCTTAAATTAAATTTCTAAGTAAAGTTAAGAAATAAATTTGAACACGATATCATATGGGCACGAATCGTATGAATCGAATATTGTATTCGATTCATACGATTCGTGCCTACTCGAATAAATTTTTTTATATGCGCCCCACTCCCTTGTATTCGTAAGATAATTTTTTGAATTCAGTTAGCTAGTAATGTAAATGAACCATAACTATGCAGCCCTATTCCTAATAGATTGACCCCAAAATAGCAAATCCAAATTATAAGAAAGCCTATAGACGCTACAATTGCTGAGTTTGCACATTTCGGGTTTCTAGTTGTTCGAGTATGTAAATAAATCGCGAATATGATCCAAGTAATAAATGCCCAAGTTTCCTTTGGATCCCAATTCCAATACGATCCCCACGCTTCGTTAGCCCATACTGCTCCTGACAGAATACCTATGGTTAAAAATATAAACCCCAGACTGATGCCCCGGGAACTCCAATAATCCAATTGTTGAATCAATTGAGACCTATAATAATTCTTAGCAGAAAAAAAAGAAGTATTTTGCAAAAGATTACTTCTTTCATTCATATATTCGATTTCAACAAAGAAAAATGACTCATTTAATAAAAGATTATTTCTATAAAGAATCTTTTTGTTTTTTCTAAATGTAATGACTAGAAGTGCTATTGACAATAATGATCCACATAAAAGGGACGCATAGCCCAATATCATCATTGTTACGTGCATTATTAACCATTCGGATTGAAGAGCAGGCACTAATATTGAAGATTGGTCTATTTCAGTTAAAAGACCTGAAGTAGTAAAGCCTTGAGTAAAAACAACACTTGAACCGGTTATTGTGCTTAAATACTTTTTATTTTTTTTGAAATACGGAACTATATGAATAAGGGAAAAACTCCACGAAAGGAAGATTAATGATTCATATAAATTGCTTAGTGGGAAATGTCCCGAATAAGTCCAACGCGTAACTAATAATCCTGTTAGACATAAAAAAGTAACTATCATGCCCTTTTCAGACGAATCATATAGTTGTACGATCCCATCTACTAAAAAAAAGCTTATCAAACGCATTGTAATTATGATTGAAACGATGGAAAAGGAAATATGAGTTAATATATGTTCTACGGTTGAAAATATCATAAAAAATCTTAAAAATGAAGAGTCTCTTAAATGGAAATCGAGAGTTGAATTTATTATAGGATCTATTTATCTTTTTTAGAAGGTGGCATGCCGCCACTCGGACTCGAACCGAGATGCTCTAGCACTGCTTCCTAAGAGCAGCGTGTCTACCAATTTCACCATAGCGGCTTGTCTTGAACTTATAATAGTCTATAAACAAAGAATCGTCGAGATCAAATTGAAGAACTAAATTCAGTGTAATATTTTTTTCAGAAAAGTTTTAAATTACTGAAAAAACTCGTTCAAATGGGGTTCGTTATTTTAGTTTAGAGGTTCTTAGTGACTTTCATGGATTTTATGTTCTCCTAGAATTGAACGCTTGTAACTAGAAACTTCTACCTTCAACCAAGAATTAATCAAGAGAAAGGACTCAAAAAAATGCCTTTTATCAATGAACATAAAATAAATAGAAAAAAATACCTTTTTGATCACTCCAAATTGACACATTTTCAGAGGGAAAATCCTCACTAAGGGTTGAGTTGACAAGAGGAAATATCTGGTGAATCTTTAAAGTAATTCCTATAAAAAAATAAAAAGTACGAAAGTTATTGCAAAGGATTTTAAAGATTTAATCTATTAGTTTTTTATTCAACCCTTTAATTAAAAATTAAAATAACTTTTAACTAAAGGTCTTATCCCCACTCTTCTAAAAAAAGAGAAATTTTTTGTTAATCTAACTTTGACAAATAGGTCGATGGGGAAATAAACCTCCCCATCTTGGAAATGAGAAAAAGAAAGGTAAACCTTTTACAAAGATTTGTCAACAAAATTTTTCTTTTTTTGGTCAATAAAAAAGTATTAGGATTTTTAGAATAATTCAGTAACCAAAAAATTCTTATTTTTAAAACTAAAAGAATGAACTTAATTTCATTTCATATTGATTACATCAACTCAAGAGATGATGAAATTTTTCTATTTTTTTTTATAGAAAATTGAAAATGGATCGATTTTTGAGTGTATTCTGATTATTCCAAACTTTTATTACTTATTTATTTGTTTGCTGTACAAAAAAACTTTTTGAATTCCCAGTAGAAAGAGATTTTCCTAAGGAAAAAGCTTTTAAGGCTGTCCAATATCCCTTCTTTTTCCAAATATTTTTACGAATACGCTTTTTTGATGTAGAAGTACGCTTTTTTGGAACTGCCATTTAAAGGGGATTACTTATCGTTCTAACTGGATGTGAAAGACATCTATTGTTCAAAACCAATCATTTAGTCTATTTATTATCGAAATAATATTCTCTTCAGAAAAAGAAATTTCGATAGGGTAAAGATATGTGAAAATTGAATCAATAAAATTGTATTAGTATTAAATACTCAAATAAAAATAGAAAAAAGACGAAGATTTTGTTATTCTTTTTTTTTTCAAACTTTTCTATTCCTTAAAATATCCGTAAAAAAATTTCTTTTGATTGTTATCTTTTTTTGCGATTCTTTCTCATTCAAGTCTATACCTGTTTGTATCTATAGAACTCGCTGTGCCATAAAAATCGAATTAGTTAAGTAAGCTTAAACTTAATATAATAAAAAAGAATCGAAAAACCTTTATTTATTTCTGTCTATTTTCGTCATTCTAAGGCGAATTTCCATATAATTATAATAAAATACCCCACCAAAAGATTTAAGATAAGAATAAAAACTTTGCTTTTGCTTAATGAAAGAAAAAATTTCATCTCCTTTTCTATTAATTATATAACTGATCAAACTCGGGTACTTTTTCCCTTTCATATAATTTTATATAATTTGAACAATTATAACTTCTTGATTTGAATATTTTAAGGATTTAGCAAAAATTCAGAAGAATAAGTAAAGTAAAAAAACAAAAGATTCTAAAATTCTATTTAAGTTAGTTTAACTTAAAGTCCATATCTTGACTTTTATTGATCCCTTTCAAAGAGGTAAGATCCGGTGAATCGGAAACAATTAATTAATAAATTAAGAATTAAAAAATGTTTTTATGCAACAGACATATCAATACGGGTGGATCATCCCTTTCATTCCACTTCCAATTCCTATATTAATAGGGGTCGGACTTCTTCTTTTTCCGACGGCAACAAAAAATCTTCGTCGTATGTGGTCTTTTCAGAGTGTTTTATTGTTAACTATAGTCATGATTTTTTCAATCAATCTGTCTATTAAGCAAATAAATAGCAATTCGATCTATCAATATGTATGGTCTTGGATCATTAATAATGATTTTTCTTTAGAATTCGGCTATTTGATCGATCCGCTTACTTCTATTATGTCAATATTAATAACTACCGTTGGAATTATGGTTCTTATCTATAGTGATAATTATATGGCTCATGATCAAGCATATTTGAGATTTTTTGCTTATATGGGTTTTTTCAGTACTTCCATGTTAGGATTAGTTACTAGTTCGAATTTGATACAAATTTATATTTTTTGGGAATTGGTTGGAATGTGTTCTTATTTATTAATAGGGTTTTGGTTTACACGACCTCTTGCTGCAAATGCTTGCCAAAAAGCTTTTGTGACTAATCGTATAGGGGATTTTGGCTTATTATTAGGAATTTTAGGTTTTTACTGGATAACGGGTAGTTTTGAATTTCGTGATTTATTCGAAATATTCAATAACTTGATTTATGATAATGAAGTCAATTCTTTGTTTGTTACTTTGTGTGCTGGTCTAGTATTTGCCGGTGCCGTTGCTAAATCGGCACAATTTCCCCTTCATGTGTGGTTACCTGATGCCATGGAAGGGCCCACTCCTATTTCTGCTCTTATACACGCTGCTACTATGGTAGCAGCGGGAATTTTTCTTGTAGCTCGGCTTATTCCTCTTTTCATAGTTATACCTTACATAATGAATTTTATTTCGTTGATAGGAATAATAACAGTATTATTAGGAGCTACTTTAGCTCTTGCTCAAAAAGACATTAAAAGAGGATTAGCTTTTTCCACAATGTCTCAATTGGGTTATATGATGCTAGCTCTAGGTATGGGATCTTATCGAAGTGCTTTATTTCATTTGATTACTCATGCCTATTCCAAAGCATTATTATTTTTAGGATCTGGATCCGTTATTCATTCAATGGAAACAATTGTTGGATATTCTCCTTATAAAAGTCAAAATATGGTTCTTATGGGAGGTTTAACAAAGCATATACCAATTACCAAAAATACTTTTTTATTAGGTACACTTTCTCTTTGTGGTATTCCACCCTTGGCTTGTTTTTGGTCCAAAGATGAAATTCTTAATGATAGTTGGTTGTATTCAACGATTTTCGCAATAATAGCTTGGGCTACCGCGGGATTAACCGCATTTTATATTTTTCGGATATATTTACTTACTTTTGAAGGGCATTTAAGTGTTCATTTTCAAAATTACATTGGTAAAGAAAAAGTATTTTTCTATTCAATATCTCTATGGGGTAGGGGAGCTTCGAAAAAAATTAACAACAATTTTTCTTTATCAACAATGAATAATATTGAAAGTTCTTCTTTTTTGAAAAAAAAGACATATCCAATTGCTGAAAATGTTCGAAATGTGACACGTCCCTTTATTACTATTACTCATTTTGAGAATAAAAAGTTTTATTCCTATCCTTATGAACCAGACAATACTATGTTATTCCCTTTACTTATATTGGGTCTATTTACTTTGTTCGTTGGATCTATAGGAATTCCTTTCAATCAAGAAGGAGTAGATTTAGATATATTATCCAAATGGTTAACTCCATCTATAAATCTTTTGCACCAAAAGTTGAGTAATTCGATGGATTGTTACGAATTTTGGAAAGATACAAGTATGCTTCTGTCAGTAAGTTATTTTTAGTAAAGGAGATAATTTTAGGGCACCTTTTTTTATATGACGGATATGTATCTGCTACACGTGCTGTCGCAGAGGGCGCATGGCTCAGGGCTGAGAGGGGTCGAGGACGCCGCGTGTTAGTTTGTTCGTGGACGCTAATTTCAATTGGATATCGTTAGATGTTTAGGATGATAATTGCCCTGGATCGCCGAGACAGGCAGAAAACAAAAATGCAGCTCCATTTTTCCAGTTCATTTTCCGGTCATTTTTGCCCATTATTTTGCTCCATCAGATTGGCATAGTACAAGGCCATCTGGCCTTCATCCGAAAACTCAAGGTTTTGAGAAGCAAAAGCCATCTAAGGGCTCCCGGAGGATCACAGAAAAATGCAGGAAAAAAGGCACCGTAGATGCTAGGTTTGAGGGATTGCTGATGCTTATATAAAGCCATGAAGCTGGGGTTCGAGGAGGTGGACGGCTGGGCAGGTGTGACGGCTGATGAAAAAAGATTGGTTGGCGGCTGGAGAGGAAGAAACCGAGGGAGAGCTGAGGGTTTTTCGTGGGGAGAACTGGGAAAAGAGAGCAAAAGAAGGGGAAAGGCGGCTAAGTTTGGAAGTGAGGAAGCTACGGGCTTGGCTGGGAGAACAAAAAGGGGCTGGAAAATCTAGAGTTTAGAGAGCAAGAGAAAGGGAGCTGGGCAGAGGAAGAAAGGAAGCTACAGGGCCGAGAAAAGAGTTCGAGAGGGCTGAGGACTAGGATTAGCAAGAGAGAAAAGTGACGGGCAAGCAAAAGGAAAATCCGGGGGACGGATTGAAAGGGGAACAGAGCAAGAAACAGAGGAACCAAGTTGCGAAAAAACATAGAGGGAAGATTCGTCTGAAGAACCACCGAAGCCACCGCCGCTCGTGGGAAACCGCCACCATCACACCGGAATCCATCGTCGCCACCGCTCAAACAAAAGCGCTGTAAGTTGTCCTTTTTCTTTAAAAAATTTTCAGTTCTGATCAAGCTCTCAAAGCAGTCTGCCGGGCCTTTATTTATTGCACTTTTCCTATTAATTGTTCATGATTTTGGATTGTACATGCTTTCTGTGTCAATTGGACCGAAGTCCTTTTTGGTTCTGATAATTTTGGGGCCGATTATAGTTCCAATGGAACAAAGAGCCGATGAAGTCTTTAATGCCCCTTACCTGTTTGATAAAATGCCCGGCTAAAAATTCTGTTTGAAGGATGATTGACTTGCGTTTTGCATGTGAGAAAAGTGAATACTTGGCCGGCTCAATGTTTGTCTGAACAAAAATAGTTGATTTTCACAGAAGAAAGCAAAGTTTTTGAAAGATATTGACGGGCTTGTTTTTGCATCTTTTCTGTTTCTTTTTCTTAGTACTCTTTTTGAATGAATTCGAATTAATGACATGAGATTGTATGGAAAGGAGTTCATGTGAGTTTTACTTTCTTTTGAGAGTGGCTAGAGCTGAAGTTGAACTAAACTGATGGCAACCATATTGGCATGTTTATTGTTGGGTCTGTGAAAGTTGCAGAAAGCCACGAAGAAGAAGATGCATGGATAATTTCTGATCTTTTTATTTCAACCCCCAACTTTTGTCTAATTGCACTATGGCCCAGAATCTTCTGTAATTGAACCATTCACTTCCCTATTGAGTGTTCATTTTCTCTTCATATTTTAAGAGTATTTCTAGACATGTTCTTTCTGTGATTTGGAGTATAATTGAACCTTAATTTGTTTTAGTGAATTTATTATCTCATTGGGTTATTGTGAATTGGGTAGTTTGGGGTTAAAGGTTTGCTTGGTGGGGTTTGGCTAATGAGTTTTAGCTTATTTATTTGGGTTCTTTGGCTTGGGCTAGAGGGTCAAGGCCAATCTGTTTGGTTGACTAATTTTGGGCCAAAATAATATACTAGCACGCTCTTTTGGCTTTGGAGTTTCGATTGGGTTTGGGAGGCTTTAGCCCAAGAAAATAGAAAATAGCCCAATGGCCTGCTTTGCCAAAAGTCTGGTGACAATTTTTTCATTCCAGTCCCTCAATTTTCTATTTATTTCATTATGGCCCCAAAAACTTTAATTTCTTTCAATCGGGTCCCTAATTTAATTGTAAATAGGCCCTTAAACTTTATTTTTCTTTAATTTTGGACCCAAAACTTTGTTAATGTTTGCAATTAAGTCCCTTCTTCTTTTAACTTCTTTAAATGTGGGTTGTTTACATGATTTAATTGATTCAATTTCGTGTTTATTTTTATCTTTTGTGATTATTTGTTAACTAAAGTAATGTCTTGACTCTTTCTTTGTTTTTTGGAGGGTAAATAAGTAAGTTCATTTCATTAGGGTCCCCAACTCAAGGGAGGTACACCCTATCCCTTATTTCTTACTTTGTTTGACCCTACGTGCCCTATGTGACTTTACGTGTTTAATTGCGTGCCTTTTGAATGTTTATTTATTTATTTATTTGCCTTATTGGTTCTAGTTTTGTATATTTATTTTAGTTCAATTTTGATCATTTTGAAAGGCATTTAAATGCCAAGTTGTAATAGTTAGGGTTTTATTTACTTATTTATTTATTTTCTCCCCTTTTAGATTGTAGTAGGGCCTCCCTAATGTAATAGATAGGGCTTGCTTTACTTTATTTGCCTTGCGTGATTTGTATGCTTACTTGCTATGTGTTACCGCTTTTCTAGGATTTAGCATCTAGATATGCATGCTTATGTATTATGTGAATTACGTGCTCACATGCCTACTTGCTTTAACTATGCCCATTTACTTGTATATATATGGTGAATGCAAATGTACGGTATAACCGTGGCTAGTCCAATGCTAGTCATGGTTACTTATTCCCAATCGCTCACAAGTCCAATGCTTGTGAGAGAGCGTTAGTAAAGGGCTAGTCCAATGCTAGACCCAATAGGGCCGTTCCTCACTAGTACATACTCGCATGCCTTCACTACATTTTCATGCATTTTTCTTAGTATTTTTTACGTTTTTGCATGATCCTTTACCCTTTTCCCACATTCAAAGTATGATCCTTAGGATTTTGCATTTCCACTCTAAGTTTCATTAGGTGGTCATTTGCCTGATTAGGTTAGGGAGTTATTCTTTGGTAAGGGATGGACGAGTTTTGTGGCTTAATAACGTAGCCTAGCACGCGCTCAATGTCTTTTTCTAACCAAAAGGAAAAACAAAGTCAGATTTAGGGTCCTCATCCGTACCCGTATTGCTTGCATTCCTCTATGGAATTCGTACTCTCATTTACCACACTATCATTTAGCACTCTCATTCATAAAAACTATTATTTTTTCACATGTTCACTTCACATGACTCTTATCTTAACATTCTCACTCTACCACTGGCACTTTATATAACTGCCACTGAGCAACACATACACTTCCACACTATCATTTACATACCTCACCTTGCACTCCCATTTTGCACACTTTCACTTACACACTATATTTTTTATTATTACTTTTTTCAACTTCACACTAAGCTCATGTTTTCACATTGCATAACATTCCATTTGCATTCATTTTTTTCGTCATTAGCATTAACTCGTGACCTCTTGGAGGGCTTATCCTTGGGTTTATCACAACTCAATGTGATTTAGGTCCGCTCGAGCCTCTAATGGAGATATCCGTCCCTTCCGAATTCCTCATTAAGGTTTAGGATTGCATTCATATTAGTTATAGCGACGTCCTCAAATGCGATACATCTTTTTGGTTAGAAATCAGGAAAATCATGATTAAATCATGCAACTACTTAGCTAGGTTGAGAGGGTGCCTTAGACATTGTCTTTGCCTTCCCTCTCTTCAACTGTGACCCCTGAACAATTTTTCTCTGATTTATCGTAGATTTTGGAGTCAATCTAAAAAGGTTTTACATTTAAATCCACATTTTTTGGGTGACTTGGTACACCCTAACTCAATACCAAGTGGCGACTCCTACATTTTACCAAAACATTTTTAGATTACTATTTTTGGGCCAAAACGTCGCATTTCAAAGTCCCATGGCCTTTCTCTTTCATTTTCACACACATCACCATTTTTCAAACCATACTTCACTCACTTATTATATTTAAAATGGGGCGCGACAGATTTTTCTGGTTCCAGTTTTACTTGGTGCAATAACAGGTATGGGCATGCAAGAATTTGGAAGTGACTTGATCGGTTATTGGTTAGCATCGAGTGCTTGAATTTTTTTGCCTAATTGTCTGTTTCACATTTGGTTCGTGAGGCGTCAGACCATGCTCTGTTTTTCATTTCCTTTTCTTCTAGGCCGGACAACAAGTCTCATTCATTCAAATTTCTCAAT
Organism: Coffea eugenioides; assembly: GCF_003713205.1. Taxonomy (NCBI): domain Eukaryota; kingdom Viridiplantae; phylum Streptophyta; class Magnoliopsida; order Gentianales; family Rubiaceae; genus Coffea; species Coffea eugenioides. Next base: position 13,311 of record NW_020863527.1, read on the forward strand.
GTTTGGACTTCTAAGGATGGTTTATTGGATGTTATTAAGACAGCTTGGCAATTCGATGATACGGGCTCTCCATTTTATGTTGTATGGGCAAAGTTGAGGAGTGTTTCTAAAGCTATTCAACTATGGAATAAGGAAACGTTTAGTGAAATTTTTGTTAATGTGAAAAAGGCTGTGGAAGCAGTGGCTTCAAATTTGGATGAGCCTCATATTGAGTTACAACAGGTACAAGCTGAATTGAAGAATGTTTTGGCTATTGAAGAGTAGTTTTGGCATCAAAAAGATAGGGTTAAATGGCTTCAACATGGGCATCATAATTCTAGATATTTCCATTCAGTAGTAAAGCAACGGAGGTATCATGCAACAATTCATAGGATTAAAGATTTAAATAGGATTTGGATTATAGAAGACAGTGAAATAGGAGGGGAAACTGTAAGGTTTTTTGGTGATTTGTTTCCTGCTGATCCTATTCCAGAGTTTCAGTTGCTTCATGTTATCCCAAATTGAGCTCTGAAATTGATAACAGTTGTTTGGAAGAAATCCCTTCTTTAGATGAAGTTAAGAAGGTGATTTTTGATATGGATGGTGACAGTGCAACTCAAGATGTTTACAAGGCAATTTTGAGTTTTTTTGTGGGGCTAAACTTCCACGATTTGTAACATCTACATTTATTGTGTTTATTCCAAAGGTCATGAATCCTTAGGATTTTACTCCATTTCGATCTATCAGTGTGTGTAATTTTTTGAATAAGGTTATTTCTCAAATCTTCGTTGGGCGGTTGTCTATTATTTTACCTCGAGTTATTTCTCCTCAACAGAGTGATTTTGTGGAGGGTCGGACTATTTCTGATAATTATCTTTTGGCTCAGGAATTGATTTCTAATATTAGGAGAAAATGTAGAGGTGGAAATCTAGCGCTTAAACTTGACATGGCTAGGGCATATGATAGGATATCTTGGCTGTTCCTTATAAACATGTTGCGATGGTTTGGCTTTGGGGAGAAATTTATTGGCATGGTTTGGAGGTTGTTATCAAATGTTTGATTTTCGGTGTTAGTAAATGGAGTGTCTTATGATTTTTTAAGTCCTCTAGGGGTCTTCGTCAGGGAGATCCCCTCTCACCAGTGTTATTTATTATTGGAGCTGAGGTTTTATCCAGAGGATTGAATTTTTTATCCGCCCAATCAAATTTTGTGGGCTTCAAAGTTCCTAAAAGGTGTCCCCCTATTACTTATTTGGCATTTGCGGATGATATCATAATTTTTGCTAATGGTCTGCATTTTCTTTGAAGAAAATATGAAGGTGTTAGAACTGTATCAAAATGATTTTGGTCAGTTACTGAATGTTAATAAAAGTGGTTATTTAGTACATCCTTGGATATCGATAGCTCGCCAAGGTGTAATTAAGCGAGTTACTAAGTTTTCAAGAAAAGATTTTTCGGTTCATTATTTGGGTTCTCCTTTGTTTATTGGTAGGTGCAAAGGTGCTTATCATGCTGATTTGTGTCAAAATATTGTTGATGAGGTGCTTTCTTGGAAGTCTCGGCTATTGTCACCTGGTGGGAAGATTATTTTGATTAAGCATGTACTTTTAAGTATCCCAACTCACTTACTTGCTTTAGGGGTAGTACCAAAAGGCATTTTCATTTTATTGAAGAGGTGTGTGCAAATTTCCTTTGGGGAACAGCTCAAGATTTGAATAAATTTCATTGGATTAGGTGGAGGGACTTGTGTTATCCTCTGGAGGAAGGTGGTGTTGGATTTCAGTCTATTTATGAAACTTATATGGCTTTTCCATGTAAGATATGGTGGAATTTTAAGAGTGGTCTTTCTTTGTGGGCATTATTCTTGCGTGCTAAGTATTGTCATGGAATTTATCCTTGTCAAGCTCGCATTTCTTCTACAAGTTCTGCAACATGGCAACATATGTTGGACATTAGGAGGTTTGCAGAATTATTTATATTCTGGAAACTCCATAGTGCAAGCTGTAATTTTTGGTATGATAATTGAATAGGATTAGGTGCTTTGTATCTCAACGTGGAGGTGTAGGAAAATTTGCCTTTCCAACATTTTATTAAGACTAGGGCGTGGAATATATACATGTTGGCACAGGTTTTGCCATCTGACATTGTCCAGAAAATATTGTGCATGGCTGTTCCTCATAGGAATTCGCCGGATGTAATGATTTGGACTGCATCAACTTCTAGTGGCTTCTCTTTATCTTCTACTTTCCAAGAGTTACGAGATGTCAAGACTTCTTCTTTCATGCTAAAATAGTTTTTGCATTCGCAAGTTCCTTTGAAAATATCTTTCTTTATGCTGCTCTTGCTGCGGGGACAATTACCATTGGATGATGTGTTGTCTAGATTCAAGCTTCATCTGCCATCTAAGTGCTTTTGTTGCTTGGAGTCTCAATCAAAACCTTTGCAACATCTTTTCATGGAGGGAGAGTTGGCGGTGGCTATTTGGAACTTTTTTGGTTTGTTATGTGGAGTCAATATTGTTGGAGGACATTTGCGAGTTTATTTGGCTAGTTGGTGGTATAAGCCAGCTAAGTCGAAGAGGCTGAAGTTTGTATTTTGTCTCTTGCCTATATTTGTTTGCTGGAATTCATGGAAGGCAAGGAATATAGCGGTATTTCAAGGGATTGTAAAGGATGCCCATTCCATTTTCCAGGCCATTTTCCAAGATTTGAAGGATTTTTATTAGCTAAAGTTTGGAGAGTTATAGCATGTTACGGCATGGCCTCAATTTTTGGAAATGGTTGAGGAGTAGTTTGATGTATTTAAAATATGGATGGTTCATTGGCAACCTCCAAACTTAGGGATGTTCAAATTTAACATAGATGGATGCTCGAAAGGTAATCCCGGATTGAGCGATGGTGGGGGGATATTTTGAGATTTTTCGGGAAAATTACTATTTGATTTTTCTGGATACTTTGGTAATGGTACCAGTATGCAAAGCCAAAGCTTTGCTAATTGGGATGCAATTATGTTTCTAGTTTGTTGTTGAATCAGATTCGATGGTGGTAGTGCAGATTCTAATGAATAATTATCAGTGTCCTTGGTCTATTAGCCGTGAGATAGAGAAAATTCTTGAGATGTCTCGGGGGATTGTTCAGTTCAAGCATTGTTATCAGGAAGCTAACAAGTTTGCGGATGTTTTGTCTAACGAAGGTTGTGCTCATACGGGTTCTGTGCTTTGTGTTCATGACCGTGTAGCTGACTTACCAGTGTTGGTTAGGAGAGAGTATCGATTGGATAAACTAGTGTTTCCTTCCTTTCGAAGATGTAAGATTAAATGTAATTTTTCTTGATTATCACTTTTATTCACCATGTAATTTTGAGGTCAGGTTTATGTTCCCCTCATGTTCATTATGGTTAATTAATAAAATTTGAGTTGGCATCCCGACCTCGGGTATGGGTTTTGCCGAATAAAAAAAAACTAGTTAATTAGTTATTTTTGAATCTTCCAAAAACCCCCCTATAAGTCTCACTCTAAAATGAAGCAAATTTCTCTCCCATCTCTATGAAGATAACCCTACTCACTATTATATACAAAATTAATATTTTCTTGAGTAGGTTTTATTATTTGCACAGATTCGACACCTGTCAATTATAATCCTTTACTTGACCCAAAAATTTGAGTATCAATTCTATATTAAATTGGGAACATCCTAACCATGTCAAATTGCAAGATGGATGAAAAAGAAAAAGAGGATTTCACAAGGTTCATCTATGCCACCATTTCTTTCTTAATGAAAGAATTATCGTCTAGAAGAATGCTATTTGTTTATTCATGCCCTTCTCGGTTTAGTTGTCTTTTTAAGATATTTTGTGTTTTCTAGAGAATTGAGCAGTTTCTAGTGGACTTTCGTGTGAAATGGATAGTTAATGAGTGTATTAATGGAGGCAACTATGATAAAAACTTGTCAACTGAAGATTTGTGTGGTGAACTATGATAAAAACATGTTTCTTGATTGAATTAAACAATGCTATTCAAATCCATTTGTGTCCATGTGAATGGCTCACATTAAGTTTTATTATTTCAATGGAAGGACAATTTAACTAAGGTCCAAAATCTATACACGCACAAAACGCAGTACTTATTAGCATGTTATGCAGTCCTGTAAACACAGGAAGATTTGAGATTTTTTGAGTTTCTTAGGGTAGATGAACTAGTGTTCTAAATACAAGATATGCTATTTTAAGTTTTTTTATTGACCAAAAGATAGAAATTGGATGTATGCTTATTTCTCATAGCCTTGTGCATTTCTGACAATATTAATTCTACTATCATTGCATAAGCAAATCCTGAAAAAAATTTACTTGCTTGTACGGTTGGTATCTTTTGAAAATCCTCTAGTTCTCAATGTTCTAGTTGGTATTATTCGGTACTGATACATAGAATTCGAGGTACGAGACGATGCACTGACGTTAGTTGTATCTAATGATTAATTATCTGTTGGTTTTTTTAGTAAGGTGAGTTGTTAAAGGTAATATAGTCCATTTTTAATAAAAGTAATAGTTTTCTCAGAAGGTTGTTCGCTTAAAAAGCTAGTATCT
>NW_020863528.1:0-17307 GCF_003713205.1 Coffea eugenioides
TTGCGACTGTAATTGGTTGTTTTGGCTGGAATTTCTTCCAAATTGGTTGTTGAGACCTTCTGATGAAATTTATCCCTGTTTCTTAGCTTTTATCTGGTTTTGGAATTTCTGGATTTGGACTTGGAGATCCTGAGTTATGATGTTTCCGCTGGAATGCGTTCTGTGAATCTGTTTTTGTGATTCTGGTATAGTTTCTTGCATTTTTGACCTGGTTACACTCGAAACTGGGTTGAGTGACCTTCTGCAATATTGTACCCCTATATCTTAGCTTCGAAAGGGTGGTTCTTTCACCTTCATCCGACAATCGTAGTACCTTTGGTGCCATTACCGCAAAATGACGTCAAAACTGTTTTTCTGGTTTTGAGCTAAACTTTCATTTCCGGACTTTTCCCTAGCTTGACTTGTACTAGTACTACTTGGAGCTTGCTGAATGGCTATTGGATGAACTTGTTGTTGCGTGTGTACCTTTGGGACTGGCTGAGGATATAATGAAGCCATGATGGCTGGAAAAGTAAGCAAATTCAGGGGAAGTGCTGTCCGAACTTTGAAAGGACTTGATTGCATTGAGTTTGTTATCTAAGACTTGGGTTTGAGCAAGGCAATGTAATATGATGGATGATTTCTGAGCCATTGAGGTGAGTGACCTCAAACTATTTCTAAAGTTATTTATGAATCGTTTCCTGCATTATTTACTTTTGAATTGTTTCCAAAGTTACTTTCGAACCATTTTCTTACATTATTTACCTTTAAACTGTTTCCAAAGTTACTTTTGAACTGTTTTCTTGCATATCATGCGTGCTTGCATATGAGTGTTCCTTGTTGGCTGTATTCCTTGATTTATTGGCTTGTTATTATTGATTGATAATGTGTTAAGTGCTTTCAATGATTGTTAAAACAAGTTTTCTAGGCGAGTGTGTACTTTATCGCACTCGACCTAAATAAATATGAAACTTTCAATGATTAATGATTAAATGCTAGTTGCGCATGAATGTAAGCCGTTTGGCTGAACTGGCCACTGCCCTTCGTTACCGATCGACTCGAGCCAAAACCGGACTCGGTCGGGCGATATGGTGACCCTGGGTGAATTTGGTATACTCGAGTATTACCTTGTAGTCCGGCTACGTCCGGATAGGTGGAGTCCGGCTACGTCCGGATGGGTGGAGACCGGCCAACGTCCGGAAAAAAAAAAAGATGAACGAATAAAAAGATGAACGAGGGATTATTTATAAAAAATGAACGTATCCTTTTCATGAATGTTACTATCGCTTTCCATTGTACATGTTTCTTGAATTATTGATACTCCATATTTAATGTTTTGTAAATGCTGTAATCGTTTCTGGACTTATCATGTGATTTATGACATCATTGAAAAGAAATATTGTTAAACCGATTGGATTACTGATTTTCTGGTTACTCGCTGAGCTTCTAGCTCACCCCAAAAATATTTTATTCCCCTCCACAGGGCTCAAGGCGAAGGCAGGACTTGTTGTGCTTATTCACGTGAATGGATGGCCTTTATGTTGTACAATTTGGATTTGGAATCATTTTATGTATAGTTGGGAATTGTTTCCGCTGCAATTGTGACATGTAATTATTGGAGACTTGGATGTATATTTGTGGACCATGTGCTGTATCTTTGAGGTTTATTCTTGTAATTCATTTGAGGACTTTAGTGAACGACTGAGTCCCGGCGAGAGCTGGGCAGGCGGCCCGCCGAACCCTCTGGTTCGCCTTAGGGGGAGGTGGGGTCGTCACAGATGTTGCCCGTTTCTTTTCTTGTAGTATAAGCGAGTGGAAGTGAGAGTAGAAGGGTGATTTTTGGTTGATTCAGACTTAGTTTGTGTGAGGACCTGTAAATTTATTTTATATTTTCTCTTATTTTTGAAAAAAATTTAATTTATATTTTCTTTAATTTTACTTTGCTTGCTTTAATTTTATGGTGATTTTATTGGTTGAGTCAAGATTTTTATCATTTCCTTTTTCATATTTTAGTGCATGTTAAGTTTTGTAGAGTATTATGGTAGTGTGACCGACTAGTGAGATATGTGCGTTATATTTGGTAGACGAGAACGAGTGTGGTACTAGTGGGAGTATCTAATTAGAAGTGTTAAGAGTGTATTAGAGGAACTGTGATACCCCAACTTTTAGGATACTATTGTTGTTTAGTTTCAAAAGAAAAAAAAATATTATGCTTCCTTTAGTTTATTTTTATTTTAAGATATTGTTTTGTTTTAAAGACTAGAAACCCTAAATTCTAGAAATAAAGTCTAATCAAAACCCTAGTTTCATTTGTGACTGACCGTTTTCTCAAATTTCTCATATTTTAATCGAAACCCTAAATTCAATTTATGGAATTGTAAAACCCCTCACGTTTTCTTAAAAATGCCCTTTTTATTGGAAATTATGATTTTATAATAGCCCTACCACCCAATCACCCCACAATAAGTGCAAATGAACATGAAAGTAAAGGTTTTCACTTTTCGTTTTCAAGTTGGAGCAAGTTAGGGTTTTCACGTTTTTTCGTAGGGTGATTCTTCGGTATGGAGTAAGGATCAAATTTGGTACTTAAGAGTGACTTTTAGGTGAGAAATAATATGTGATTAGAAGCAATGATAAAAAGTTAGTGAATAGGAAGTAAAAACCCTAGTACGTGTGATTTAAAGAAAAACGGAGCGAACCGACGTGTACCGTGCACTACCGATTGAACGCACCACTTGACCACCACTTTCTTACCATACAACATCATTATTATTTGAGCAAAGTATCTCCTTATTTCCAGCTGGCTTTGACCGAAATTTAGGGCTAAAAATGCAAGGAAAGAAAAAGAAATTTTGGTTGGCTTTGGTGGTGACAAGTGTCACTCACCTATGGCCACTTGACCAAGCCAAAAGTCCAACCTTCTTATCCTCCATTTTGCTCCATTCCCCTTCATTTTTCTGCTGGTTGGCCAAGACAAGAGAGGAGAAAGAGAGAGCAAGAAACAACCTTCCTTCATCTTGAGTTTGAGCCATCCAAGTGAGGAAACAAAATTCTAAACTGATTAATTTGTGAGTTGTGACCTTGGGAAGCTAGGGGAAACAAAAATTTCAAGAGGAGGTGAAGTATTACTCTTACAAGCTTCTTTTGTTGAGGTATAAGGTCTAACCATGGCTTTGGTCCTTTTATTTTTGCTTAAGTTGTTACATAACTCATATTTTGGTTAGATTAGTAGTTATCCAAGTTGTTGGGATGAATTTGAGGTGATGAATGTAAGTTAGGGTTTGATGATTTTCTGCCTAAACTTGTTGTATGGATAATATATGTTGTATCTAAGCTTATATAAGAGGTTGTGGTGATGATTGGAGCAAGAAATGAAGAAAGTTTCCATTGAAAACGAAAAATTCCAGATTTCTGGAAAAATGTAGCCCTGTTCTGTCCGGTTCCAGTTTGTGATGATAGAGGCCGAATTAGGCTTAGAATAAAACATTAAAGTTGTATAGAAATATGTTTTATAGTTTCCTACAAAATTTCAGCTCAATCGGAGCAATGTAGCCTGTGAAAAGACCAAAATACCCTCGCTGCCCTAGGATGTTTCCAGTGATCCGTTTTAGACAGTTCATCTAGTTGACCGTGTCTATTAACTATGATCCATGCTGATTTAGCCATTTTCCAAAACATGAAAGTTTTAGTACTCTGTCTTATCTTTTCAACGCCTCAAAGAACTCCTTAAACGGACTTTGGTAGCCTGAGATATGGCCATTTAAATGTAGTACAGTTAATTAGCTAGTTAGTTGGAAGTCAGTTCTGTGAATTGGGAATTTGACTGGGTTACAATGGAAATTTGACTAAGTGATCTTCATGAAAGTTGTAGGCCTTCGTCTTAGCTTCAAAATGGTATAATTTACACCCCAATCTGATAAGCGTAGCTTAGGTTGTGTCCGTTACGCAAAACTCTATCAAATCTGTCTTTTACTAAAGCTCATTTCCGCACTTGTTATTAGTTTGATTTTTGTCCTTGTATTGTTTTGAGCCTATGGAATGCCTATTGAAATTAGATTATTGTGTGTGTACCTTTGGGTTTGAATGAGAAAAATAATGAAGCCATAAATGGCTGAAAATAGGAAAATACAAAGGGCATGCTGCCTAAATTTACGCTCGAGGACTAGAGAAATATACTTGCGACTTGAGTAAGGGTTAAGAGTGATTACTACTTGAACTATCTAGGATACTTGCATCTTCTTGTTCCGAGGTATATAAGTAAGGACTTGGCCGAACTTGTACCCTTGGGAAATAAAATAATGATTGCTCGAAGTATGTTTTCCTTGTACTTTCGACTCAAATGGCATTTCCAAGTATAAATGTTACAAAGTTATATAGTTTGAAAAGCGAGCGAGTGTTTCACGAATATTCTCCAAGTGAATTTCCATTTCTTGATTCTTATTGAACGAAACGTCTAAGTTTCGAATCTTAGTCATGTTTCAAAGTTCTCAAATTGAGTTTTATCGCAGATTTGGACTCCGAACCCGGAGTATATCCCAGACGTGATTACTAGGGGCACTTCATTTTGGTGAGTGCTTCCAAATACCTGATTGAACTGGACACTTGTTTTCAATACTTGATCAATATGATTAAATGATATATGATTGGCTTGATCGGGCAAGAGTGTACTTTATCGCACTTGCCCTTATTTGATAAATACTTGTTTATTGTTGAAATTGAATTGATATACTTGTTTATGTTGTGCGCACTTCCTGGAATTCCAGAAACCCTGTGGCAAGTTACTCGGGTCGAGCCGGCAAGGGCTTGGCTGATTGGGTAATGAACCCTGGGTCTCTTGATTGTCGAGTGGAGTAATATCTCCTCGACTAATCGGTATACTCGAGTATTACCACGCGTGTTTATTGAGGATTTTGGGCCCAGTAGGGGGTTTGCATGGTGGACGGAGAGTAGTGTAAGTGGTGTTCTACTGGATTGGTTAATTACTTGAAAGTTGACGGAGTGTCAACTATTACGTGATCAAGCTCCTGATGATGAATGGAAGTTGGCTCCTGAGAGCCATCTGTATCCTTATGCTTTGGAATGATTATTGCTTTTTGGATTATTGTTTATTTTGAAAAACTTTTACACTTGCTCATTTTGAGATTGCTACTTGTCGTGTTATTGCTCCCTTTTATGAACTCTTCATGCTCGTTACTTTGCTATATCGAAAACTTGTACTTATAAATAATGGTCAATTTGCTATTTGGAACCTCACTGGGCTTTTAGCTCATTCCACTCCATTTGTTTTCCTTTCAGGGGTACGAGCGAGGCGTGAGATATGTAAAGACTAGCGTAGACTAGTTGTTTTTGACTTTTGACTTGTACTCGCGCTATTACTCGAATAGAATGTTTTGTATCTGGATTGTATACACTTTGAACCAGTTTGGGTATATTGAGGTTTCGTATCTTGATTGTGCATCAATGTAAATTATAAGCTTGAATTGAGATATTATTTATTGTCGACGGTTGTATGCACGTGATACGAGGGAGTGAGGCTTGGCGAGAGTTGGGCAGGCGGTCCGCTAAACCCTAGGGTACGCCCAGGGGGAGGTGGGGCCGTCACAGGAACACATGATGGATTGGTTATTAGAAACACAAGAGAGACAAAGAGATAGGAACGAAACCATAAGCCGCCACTTGTCAACCATCAAACCAATCTTTGACCAAGACTATTCTTAGTCTTTATCTTGTAAAATTGAACCAAAAACCCCCCATTTTTCCTCCTTGTTGGCCGAAATATTGAGAAATGGAGAGAAAAAAACCAACTTCTAACCTTGATTTCTTGCTCAATCCATGAGAAATCCAAACACCAACCCTAATCCACACTGATTAATCTTGCGTTAAGCTTGGAAGGAAGCTTTTGGTGGTGATACTTGAGGAAGAAAGCTCTTCTCTTGCAACTTACCTTGGGGTTTTGAGGTATTATACTAAGAACCTCTATTTTTCCTTCTTATTTTGCCATTTAAGCAATATGTGACTTTGTGACGGCCCCACTGTAACAGCCCCACTTTCCCCTAAGGCGAACCAAAGGGGTTAGCGGACTGCCTGCCCAGCTCTCGCCAGGACTACGGATCCGTTTACGTCAATCTAATACGTTCCGGAACTTACCAACGCGGGTAAAAAAAAATAAAATCGAAGTCGGCTATGAACAGTAACCGACCCGTCAGAACCCAACCAAATACCAAGCAAACATTCTCATCTTGAAACTTAGCATTTACAAGCCAAAGTGGCATACAAAAGTATTCAAAAGTGGATACATGTCTGGTTTGCCAAATCAAAAGGAAAACAGTTCCCAAAAGTACATTTAGGATTTTAATACATGATCTATACAAAAGATATGTTCAACTAGCTCAATTTGGCGGCCATTTGTCAAATCCAGACCAAAAGGGTTTATTTTCCTGTAAGGAAAACAAAAGGGAACAGAAAGGGGTGAGCTTTCGCTCAATGAGGTACCAAACATATAGCAGAAAAATCATGGCATTTCACATTTAACAAATCAGATACACATGCCAGATGTAAAGCAAAGGAACCAATGATTCAAATCAGAAGGATACGGGTGGCTCTCAGGAGCCAAATTTCCAGCGCAGTACTTGATCCAAACCGGTTGACTCTCCGTCAACGTATATAGAACCAAAACGTCCGTAGACCCCTCTTTACACCGAATTCCGTCCACCAAACACCCCTTTACCGGGCCCGCTCACCTCAAACGAACAAAATGGTAATACTCGAGTATACCCGGAATCAAGGGTCTCAATACCCAAAATCCCCGAACAGACTACCGTGGTTCGTTATCTAATCGTCCAGGCCCTTGCCGGCCCGACTCGAATAACTTAGCCACAGGACTGAGCTCATAGGTCATAGAAATCCGAACAGATGCAGACACAGATAACAGATTCAAATTTTGCATAGTAAATTGGCATATGAACAGACAAGAGAACGAGTGTGATAAAGTACACCCTCGTCTCAAACAAATAAACAGATTGCAGAGCAGAAATCAAGTTAAACAGCAATGGAGGGGAGTGGTACACTCACCGGCTCAACTTCAAAAGTTTTCACTTCAGATTGGCCTTAATCGCCAAGAAACCCTAAAATAATCAAAGTAAACTAATTGAAGGTTTCATATCCAAAATCGAGTAAACGGAATGCACAAGTGAGGCTCGACTACACGTCGTACGCCTTGCCAAATAAATACTAATGCAAGGGTGGAAAACATGATTTTCTTGGAAACGAAAAGGTAACATGGAGACCTAGGCGCAAACAACCCAAAAGCCCTTTGCTCAAATCACAAGTAAATCCAACTAGCCTTCAAGTAAAATTTCGGCAGCATATCCCTTGTTTTTACCTATTTTCCAGCCATCATGGCTTCATTATTTCCTCAAATCAGTCCCAACATCTCACACAAAATTCATCTCATTTCCCAAAAGCCGTTCACTAGGCTCAAAGTAGTACAAGTACAAAAGTTAGCTAGGAAATGACCGGAATAAGAGTAAGCCTTAAAACATGTAAACAAGTACAATGAGACTCGATAACTAATCATAAATCAATGCCAAATATGACCCCAATAGGGTTCCATAAGCATATACAATCATTAGAGAAAACCAGAAAATTCGGAAATGCAATTAGCTTCGGCCCTGAAAAACAGTTTTTGACTTCTTTTTGCGGTAATGGCACCAAATGCCCTATGATTATCGGATGAAGGTGTAAGACCCACCATTTCGAAGCTAAAAGACAGGATTACAACATCGCAGAAGGTCACTCAACCCAGTTTTGAGTGCAAACAGGTCAAAAATGCAAGATACTACATCAAAACTTAAAACAGATTCACCAGAACGCATTCTAGCGGAAATATCATAACTCAGGCTCTACAAATCCAAATCCAGAAATTCCAAAACCATTTGAAAGCTAAGAAACAGGTATAAATTCCATCAGAAGGCATCAACAACCAATTCGGAAGCATTCCTGACCAAAACAACCAATTACAGTCGCAAATCCCAATTTCGGGTAAAACCAGAACAGCAATAGTAATTTCGACTTATCTCATTCTGCACTACTCCGATTGACCTGAAATTTTGTAAGCACCTATAAAATTTCATTCCCTACAACTTTCATGTTTTGAGATAAGGCCAATTCGGCCTCTATCTAGGACCTAAAATTTCGGACAGAATGAAGAACCAAAGAACCCTAATTTTCCAGATTTCTTCCAAAACAGAAATTGATTACAATTACCTATCATTCACACCTACTAGAGTCATTATAGGCCATTGCCAATCATCATATAAGGCCACAACATCATGATCACATTAAACCAGAAAAATCACCATTAAATTGAAAACTTCATCAAATCATCCAAAAACAAGAAATAAACAACAAATTTCAACACTTTAGCCACCACTAGGCACAAATTAAGCATCATTAGGTGTAGGAGGAAGTTCAAGCACCACTTACCTAGTAAAAAAGAGAAAAGGAGTTGTAGAACACCTTAGCTTCCTTGAACACTTCCACAAAAACACTTACTAGCACCAAAGGGAGGGATTTTATGGAGTAGAAACTAGTTTATGTGATTGGTTTTGGAAGATTGAGCTAAATGGAAGCTAAAATGTTGAAGAGTTTCCTTCTTCTTTGCTCAAGAGAGAACCGGCCATGGAGGAGAAGAAAAGAGTGAATTTTAGTGATTTTTTTGGAGATATTTAACCAATTAGTCAAAAAGGTCAAAACCATGAATAGTTGTCTACAAGTCCAACCAATGGAAGAGTGACACTTGTCACTTCATTAAGTGCATTCCTATCCCTTTCTTTTCCTCTCACATCAATCACTTCACATCCTCTACTTATCTCTTAACACCCGATAAATCTCAACCAGTATCCGAAAATTAACCTAACTGGCCGAATTTTTTCCGAACTTATCGCACTAGTGGGTCCCACGTCCTTTATATATCCTTAATTTTTCAAAAACTCTCCAATACTAGAAAAAACATCTAAAAACTATAATTACTCATAAAATTTACCAGGAGAATTTTCCTAAGCCAGAAAATGCAAAAAAAAAAATGTGCCTTTAAATGGGAAAAACCCTAAGAAAATTATTAGGGATTTACGGGTTCTCACACCCACCTCCCCCTAGGGCATACCCCAGGGTTCGGCGGGTCGCCTGCCCAACTCTCGCCGGGACTCAGTCGTTCACTACAGTCCTCAATTAAAATCGAAATAAATCACAAGAATAGATAGGGCAGCGATCCAAACTTAAAGCGGAACTTATATACATTGCCATCCCAAAAGGGTGTATAAAGATCGAATATACAAAGGTTCTCAATCCTTCGTACGTCCAGCCCGTGCCAAGCACTAGGGCGAGAACCATTACAAAAAAAAACAAAAGAACTAGACTAGGCTAGTCTATGCTCTCATCCTGCTCGCCGTCCCCTGTTAAGGAAAATAAAACTAAAGGGGTGAGCTAAAAGCTCAGTGAGGTTCCGAACACATAGTCAGATAGTCAATTCAATACGTTAAACATGGAGTATCAATAATTCAAGAAATTTTTTGTGACAGCCCCACCTCCCCCTAAGGCGAACCAAAGGGTTCGGCAGACCACCTGCCCAGCTCTCGCCGGGACTCAGTCGTTCACTCACACAAATCAGAAATAGAACCACAAGAAAAACAAAACAAAACGAGGATCCAAAATTTAAAACAAAACTTATATACATAGATATCTCAGAAGGAAGTACAACAGTCAATAAACAGAGGTTCTCAATTCACCATACAACCAGCCCATGCTAAGCACTAGAGCGAGAACCGTTACAAAAGAAACCAAGAGCTAGACCCTGCTAGTCTATACAGGCTCTCATCCTTGCTCGCCTTCCCCTGTTAAGGAAAACAAACTAAAGGGGTGAGCTATAAGCTCAGTGAGGTTCCGAACACATAAGCAACAAGAAGTTCAATGCATTCATTACACGTTACTAATAATTCAAATACAAAAGAAAGCGATAAACACCTTCATTAAAAGGATACGTACTCACAAGGAGCCATTCGTTCATTCATTCGTTCATTCATTCTCCCTTCGTTCCCTTATACCTTCAATCATTTGAAAATGCATTTGTATATAAGTAAAACCCTCATTCATTCATTCGTTCATTCATTCATTCATTCATTCACCAGGCTCCACCAACCTCCACCAACCTACAAGGTAATACTCGAGTATACCAAAACGTTCACCCAGGTCCCTAATCGCCCGACCGAGTCCGTTTCTGGCTCGAGACGACCGGTAACTAGGGGCAGTGGCCAGTTCAGCCAAAAGGCTTACATTCATGCACAAATAACATTTCAATCATTGAATCATTGAAATTTTCACAATCATCTAGGCCGAGTGCGATAAAGTACACACTTGCCTAGAAGACTCGTTTTAACAATCATTGAAAGCATTTAACATATTATCAAACATTCATACCAGCCATATAGTCATGAAACATAACAAACAAGGAACACTCACCTATACACGCTAAATAACGTCCACTTCTCAATCACCAATGAAACCTAAAAGTAAACAAAGAACACATTACAATCCATCTAGCATGGTTTAGATGAAATCAAGGATTACCCGACTACTCGCGAGTAAACGTATAAAATGACTTTTAAAGTGTCAAAAGAGCATATGGATCCGTGGACGGAAATTACTAGGGTTCATAAACCAACCGCGAAACCAAACTCAAAAAGGTTATGAAATTTTCGGCAGAAAACACTTTAACCAACGACAAATCAAAATCCAATAAGGTAAGCTAAGAAGTATTGTTTCCGGAATCGTTTATGTAGCTCAAAATCAATAGACTCTATGCCTTGATGAAAATCATGAAAAGTGGCAAAACTATCTCCCTTTCACTCTTAAAGCTTCACTTAAAAGTTATTCACTTGTGGCCGAGAGAACCCTAGGTCAACCTCTATATTTTGGTAAACAGTAAGTAAACGTTTGGAATTTCAACCCAAAGAGGTATTAGGTTTTCGAATAGTAAAATGATCATTTTATTTGCCAAGCGGAAATATACAGGTTCAAATAGAAATTTAGCCCTCGGCCACCTTTTGAAAGAGCCGGTAACATTTTCAGTAAATACGTCCAATTCGTCACAAAATACATTCGCCAAATTACTTTAACTTGCTCACATTACAAGAAGATAAACGGACGGCATGTCCTTTGTGTTTACCTATTTTCCAGCCATTAATGGCTTCATTATTTTCCTCAAAACAGTCCCAACATCTCATATAGAATAATCTCATGTCCAAAAGCCATTCACTAGGCTTAAAGTCATGTAAATACAAAAATAAATACAAAAATCAAGCTAGAAACATGTCCGGATAAAAACAGTTTTTGACACCATTTTGCGGTTTTGGCACCATTGGCGCTACGATTATCGGATGAAGGTGCAAGACACACCGTTTCGAAGCTAACAAATAGGGATAAAATGTTGAAGAAGGCCACTCAGTCCAGTTTGTAGTGAAACTAGGTCAAAATTGACATATATGAAACCAGAAACTCACAAACA
Organism: Coffea eugenioides; assembly: GCF_003713205.1. NCBI lineage: Eukaryota > Viridiplantae > Streptophyta > Magnoliopsida > Gentianales > Rubiaceae > Coffea > Coffea eugenioides. The sequence continues at coordinate 11,540 of NW_020863528.1, forward strand.
GGTTGGCTAACCGCACAATTGTTAAACAGCAATAATTCAGGCTACCGAAGTCCGATTGAAGTGTATCTTATGGTGTTTCGAAGCTAAGACACAACCCTACATTTCTTATGAAGACCTCCATGGCCAAATCCTGCATTTTCATGATCAAAAATGGAAAACTACACAAAAACAGAATTCTGGGCGCGAAACAGGTTTCATGGACAGTCAATGGTATTTCGGTCATTTCACATGCTACAGTGGTCGGATCAAGCTGAAATTTTACAGGCTACTATTTTATACCATTGGATACAACTTTCATGTTTTGGGAAAAATCTAATTCGGTAAGGATCATGGTGAAAAGTCACGGTCAGATTGGGTGAAAAGACAACCCTGTTCGCTGAACTCCTACCTAGACCAGTCTGGGTATTTCCGAATTATCTCAGCATATACAACTCCAATTCCAGTGATTCCAAAGCCATTTGAAAGCTAAGATACAAGGCTATGATTCTTAAGAAGACATCAACAACCAAATCGGTAGTATTCCCAGTCAAACTACCCAATTACCAAAGCTGATTATTATTCTCGGATAGAAACAGGGTAGCAGGGGTATTTCGGTCTTTTCACAGGCTACCGAGCTCAGATTGAGCTGAAAATTTACAGGTAACTAGAAAACATCATTCTCTACAACTTTCATGTTTTGTCTAAGGCCAATTCGGCCTCTAACCTGGTCAAACAGAAACGGGCAGAATTGAGGAAATGAAACCTTAACTGGAAATTTTTGCATTCAAGTCAGAAATTTTCCACTAAAACATCTCTTTAGCTATCACAAGTCATTAATTTAACATAATCAAGAACAAAGGAAGGATGGCTAGACATGATACCTTCAAATATCAAGAAAGGTGATGACTTAGGAATTTTTCTTCCAAAACAACTCCACTAGAAGCTTTAATCCTCCTTAATAAGTAACTTTGATGGAGTAATCTTCACTTTTAATGGTTAGAAATCAAGATTGGAGCAAGGGATTGAAGTACAAGATGAAGGATTTCCTCTCTTTTCTCTCCTCAAAATTTCAGCCAACAAGGTGAAAAATGAAGAAACATTTGGTCAAAATGGATGTTTAGTAAAGTTAAGAAAAGTTAGTCAAAGTCCCCATCCAATGGTTTCATGACACTTGTCCCTCTCATTAATGTCATGCCTAACTTTTTTTTTGTCTTTCTCACACCTATCCACTTGGTACCTCTAAATATCTCATAACACCCGATAAATTAAACCCAGTATCCAAAACTTAACCTAACTGGCCGAAATTTTCTGAATTTTTCGCACTAGCGGGTCCCACGTCCGATATACGCTCTTAATTTCTCAAAAACTAACCGATACTAGAAAAATCATTTAAAAACTATATTTACTCATAAAATTGATCTAGAAAAATTTTCTAATAAAGAAAATGCAGAAAACGTGCAATTAAGAAAAGTACGGGTCCTCACACTCTCTCCCCCTTAAAGAAATTTCGTCCTCGAAATTTTTACCTTCATTTGCCTCAGACGAGTCCGGAACTGTTTGGGTGCCTAACGCAGAAGCTTTTGCTGGCCCACTAGTTCGGTTCCCTCTTTCATTTGCTTGTTTTGTTTTAGCTCCCTCCAGTTGCGGAATACTACCTCCGCGTGACTGTCTCCTCGGACAGTTGCTAACTTGGTGCTCACCACTCCCACAAATGAAACACTTCCGCCCTTTCCGCCAACAATCGTTCTCTGTATGATTGGCCTTTCCGCAATAGCCACAAGTCAGGTGAGAAGCCATCTTTTGGCTTTCTTGAGAAATTTCCTCAGGTCCGATTTGGCTTCCTTTAGTAGACCTTTTATCTACCGCCCCTATTGTCCATGGTGGGTATGACAAAAATTTTGTTTTCTGCGTTTTGGAAGGGACTATCGATTCACTTGGTTCCTCACTCATACTACCAGCTACACCTCTTTTCCGTGTTTGGGAGGCTTTTACTTGTGCCTTTGCATTCTCGATTCGTTGAGCCTTCTCAAGGGCCTCCGTAAATGTATTCACTTGCGCTGCTGCTAACGCCTCTTGGATGTCCAAATTTAGTCCTTGTATAAACCGTCTCACTCTTCTCGGTTCCGTGGCTACTAATTCTGAAGCAAACTTGGATAGTTTGGTGAATTTCGTTCGTATTCAGCCACACTTAAGGTCCCCTGGCGTAGTCCAATAAATTCGTCCTCCCTCCTTTCTTGAACTAAGGGTGGGAGGTATTTCTCGTTAAATTCTCTTACAAAATTCGCCCATGTCCAGACAGTCTGTTCTCTTTCCCACTTTGTTCTAATTACATTCCACCATGCCCGGGCCGGTCCCTCAAATTGAAACACTGCGAAGTTCACTTGCCTTTGCTCAGTGTAGTTTAGGGCTGTGAATATATTCACCATGGCCTCTAGCCATTGTTCAGCGATGTCCGGATCAGGCCCTCCAGCGAATTTTGGAGGTGCAAACTTCTGAAACAGCTCTTGAGCTTTATCCTCACCCGTCTCAGGGTTCCGGGGTTGATTTCCGGGTATTTGACCTTGTTGATCTACTAATCTTGCCAAGATATCCGTCATTTGTTGCATTGCCGTCGCCATTTGGTCTCCAGTTGCAACTCTCGGTCCTTGTTCTTGTTCGGCGGACGTTTCCCTTTCTGCTCTAGGTTCTGGGGTCCGTTTAGTTCCACGGCCTCGACCACGTCCCTGACTACGTCTCCCGTCCATATTTTTTTCCTTCCCTATCTTTTTTTTTCCAAAAGTGGTTTAATGAATAAATGCAGTAAGATGACTCAAAAGTAACCAAAATTAAGGCACCAAATACACAAGTAAACATATATGCACATAGCACTCCACATATCAAGAAAATAGATGATCAACTACACAAGTACGTATCAAATCAGGCAAATATTCATATGCTCAAATACACCAATTAACGTCATGTAATAAGAATATATGGGTGAATCAAACGAGGAGATGATGTGTCGTCTGTGACGGCCCCACCTCCCCCTGAGGCGAACCAGAGGGTTCGGCGGGCCGCCTGCCCAGCTCTCGCCGGGACTCAGTCGTTCACTATAATCCTCAATTGAATTTCAAGATATATATATCAAATATACATCAAAGGTTCCCAAACTTTACATATCAAAAAGCGGAAGGCCACGCTGCCACTGCGCCACTTCTGATCTTGATCACAATTAGTATTACAGGAGGAAGTCCAAAACTAGGCTATTACCACATCCAATCAATTCTAAACGTTCAATTCAATCCAATATGAATGATTACACAAAAAGGAAAATCCCAAGTTCAATCCATACATGAGATTAATCCATGAATTAAACACTTACAGCCCTTCCTTCGCCTTGAGCCCTGTGGAGGGGAATAAAACATTTTTGGGGGTGAGCTAGAAGCTCAGGCGAGTAACCATAAAATCAGTTATCAAATCTGTTTAACAATGGGTCATTTCAATGATTGTAGTAAATCAGAAGGATAGTCTTAGAAACAATTACAGATGTTACAAAACCATTAAATATGGAGTATCAATAATTCAAGAAACATTTTACAATGGAAAGCGATATAACATTTCATGAAAAGGATACGTTCGTCGTCCTGTCATTTCATTGCATTTTTGGTTTCATTCAGTGGCATTCATTTCACCCCGTCCCTGGGCTTTTGGCCAGTGAACGATCCACCAACCCTACAAGTAATACTCGGAGTTTTACCAAACGTTCACCCAAGTTCCTAGTCGCCCGACCGAGTCCGCTTCTGGCTCGAGTACGACTGACAGGGGTGGTAACAAGTGGTAATGGCCAGTTCAGACCCAAAAGGCTACATTCATGCGCAAGTAGCATTTAATCATTAAATCATGAAAATTTCATATTTAATTTAGGTCGAGTGCCGATAAAGTACACACTCGCCCATAGAAAACTCGTTTTTAACAATCATTGAAAGCCAAAATCAATTAATAACAAGACACTGATATGCAAGCACGCATGATATGTAAGAAAACAGTTCCAAAAATAACTTTGGAAACAGTTTCAAAAAGTAAATAATGCCAAGAAATGGTTCATAAATAATTTTAGAAATTAGTTGAGGTCACGCACCTCCACGGCTCTGAAACCATCCATCATATAGCATTGCCTTGCTCAAATCCAAGTCTTAGATTCACAAAACCAATGCAACAAGTCCCTTCAAAAGTTCGGACAGCACTTCCCCTGAATTTGCTTACTTTTCCAGCCATCATGGCTTCATTATATTCCTCAGCCAGTTCCCAAAGGTACACACACAACACAGTTCATCCAATAAGCCATTCAGCAAGCTCCAAGTAGTACTAGTACAAGTCAAAAGCTAGGAAAGTCCGGAAATGAAAGTTTAGCTCAAAACCAGAAAAACAGTTTTGACGTAATTTTTGCACAGGGTAATGGTACCAAAGGTGCTATTGATTGTCGGATGAAGGTGCAAGACCCACCGTTTCGAAGGCTAAGAAACCAGGGGCACAACAATTTAGAAGGCCACTCAGTCCAAAATCCCAGCACAACTAAGTCAAATATGCCAAATAACAAACCAGAACCGTAATTGCAGGTTTACAAATTACACTATGCTGTAATCAGTACAACTCAGTCTAAACAGGTCCAAATACAGAAATTCCAAAGGAATATGGTAGCTAGGACATCAAGGTACATTTCATCAGAAGACCTCAACACCCAAATCCAAAACAATTCCAGTCAAAACAACCCAATTACAGGCGCAGTTCGGCCATCCTGAAACCCAGAACAGCAATAGTAAATTCGACATTTCTCACTCTACACTAGTCCAAATGACCTAAAATTTTACAGGCATCTCAAATACATCAATACCACAACTTTCATGTTTTAAGAAAAGGCCAATTCGGCCTCTAACCATATGATACAAAACCGGACAGAAAGGGGGTTATGAAACCCTAACTTTTCACATTTCAATCCAAACCCAAAATTGGTTGCAATTATCAATCATTCACACCGACTAGAGTAATAACCCCTCATTACCAACCATCATAAATAACCACAACACCATGATCACATTAAACCAGAAAATTCCTCAAAAAAATAAAAACTTCACCAATTCATCTCAAACCAAGAAATAAACCACAATTTTCAATACTTTAGCCACCACTAGGCACAAATTAAACATCATTAAGTCTAGGAGGAAGTGTAATCACCACTTACCAAGTAAACAAGAGAGAGGGAGTTGTAGAACACCTTAGCTTCCTTAAAAAACTTCACCAAATAACTTACTAGCACCTAATGGAAGACTTTTATGGAGTAGAAACTAGTTGATGCAATTGGTTTGGAAGATTGAGCTAAATGGAAGCTTGAAAATTGGAGAAATCTTCTTCCTTCTTGAGCTTAAGAGAGTCGGCCACCAAGGAGTGAAAAATGGTGATTTTTAGTCAATTTTTGAGATATTTAACTTAAGGGTAAAAAGTCAAAAAGTCCAACCAATGAGAAAATGCCACTTGGCACTCTATTAAATGCATTTCTATCCTTTAAGTCTCTCTCACATCAATCAAATCACCTCCTCTTCTTCTCTCTTAACACCCGATAAATTTCACTCAGTATCCGGAACTTAATCTTATTGGCCGAATTTTTCCGAACTTTCGCACTAGTGGGTCCCACGTCCAATATATATATCCTTAATTTCTCAAAAACTAACCGATACTAGAAAATCATTTTAAAACTATTTTTGCTCATAAACCTTATCTGGGGAATTTTTCTCATAAAGAAAATGTAAAAAAAA
>NW_020863529.1:0-9484 GCF_003713205.1 Coffea eugenioides
TTTTTACTCTAAACCAACACAAAACTTCAAGAACAATATAACAAGACACCAAAATAAGAAAAGAAACACAAGTTATGAACAAAAGTTTTTTTTTTCGGGGATGAACAGTGTCGCTACAGTAGCGGTGAACAGTATCGCTACAGTGCGGCACGGTGAACAGTATCGCTACAGTAGCGATGAACAGTACGATGCTACAGTACCTTTTTTTTTTTTTTTTTTGTAATAACAATCGGACTTGACACAAAGAGAGACACGACCAGATTTGCAAAATAAAATTGACTAGGAAGCTTACGAACAAACTCAACGGGATATACTTGATGTCGTCGACTAGCTCTGAATACCAACTGATGTGAGACGGATCTAGACGAACACCAAGTTGGGATGATTGGCGGAACTTTGACCCTTCTAGAATCACGAGCCACGAACTAAGGAGATTCCTTAACCCACGACTAGCAAATTTAGTGAACCAAAAGTATGGATAGAAGAACGCCACAATCAAGGAGACTACTTGATTGATAAGTTCGATGAACAACTTGAGATTAATTCTCAAGTATTCAAAGGAAATTCTCTTGAGGCAAGAGAGAGTGAATAAACTCACGAATATTTTATAAAATCTGAATTTTGTCCCCCTAATGAATGAAAACCTAGGCTATATATAGCCTTACAAGACAAAACCCTAACTCGGCTAGGCTAGGCCTTTGGCCCGATTCCACTACTCAAATCCACTATCTAATGGTCAGCTTATAATTGATCCAATGAAGGCTTGAAGCTGGCCCAACATAACCCAATAAAAGCTAATTAACCAACTTAAGTTATAGTGAGCCTAGACTCTATAAATCGGATCCAACTCAACATGAGGTCTTGGACCGAATTTATTCCTAGCAAATAAAATAGGAATCTAGAAAATAAACTACTAACTATTACTAAAAGATTCAATTTCTTGCAGCCCAAAGCATGCCCATAGCGCCCATATTCGTATCAAACATCTTGCCGAATTTTTAGCTCCTAGTTAGAGGCGAATTGCCCTGGCTTAAACATGGAAAGTTGTAGGAATGACATTTTAATAACCTACAAATTTCATCAATGAGTAGGTAGAAGAAACAGTCGAAATACTATGCTGTTCTGTTTTACCCGAATCAAAATTGCGCCTGAATTGGTGTTTTGGCGGAATGCTTCCGAATGGTTTGAGGTCTTCTGATGAAATGCTAGCCCTGTTTCTTAATGTCAGCTGGTTTTTAATTTCTGATTTGGACTTGAACCTAGTATTATGTTCCGCTTGATACGTTCTGTGAATCGTTTTTGTACTGTATAGTATCTGATTTTTGACCTGGTTACACTCGCAACTGGGTTGGGTGACCTTCTGTAACATTGTAACCCTATATCTTAACTTCGAAACGGTGGGTCTTGAACCTTCATCCGACAATCGTAGCGCCTTTGGTACCTTTACCGGAAAATGACGTCCAAAACTGTTTTTCTGGTTTTGAGCTTAACTTTCATTTCCGGACTTTTCCCTTGCTTGACTTGTACTAGTACTACTTGGAGATTGCTGAATGGCTATTGGATGAACTTGTTGTTGTGTGTGTACCTTTGGGGTTGGAATGAGGAAATAATGAAGCCCTGATGGCTGGAAAAGTTAGCAAATTCAGGGGAAGTGCTGTCCGAACTTTGAAGGAACTTGTTTGCATTGGGTTTCTGATCTAAGGCTCGGATTTGAGTAAGGCAATGTTATATGATGGATGATTTCTTAGCCATGGAGGTGAGTGACCTCAAACTATTTCTAAAGTTATTTATGAACCGTTTCCTGCATTATTTACTCGATTGCATATCATGCGTGCTTGCATGTGGATTCATGACATGATTTGGCTTCAATGAGTTCTGGGAAAGTCTTGTGCTGGACACCAACGTCTCCACCTTGTTTATGGTTCATGTTCATGTTTATCTGGAGCTCAAAAAGGGGCTCCCTCTCAATGTTAATGTTAAATGATCTATTTGAGCGTTGGGTGTTCAAGTGCATTGATTTCACTGGCTCACGAGAGCACTAAACGGACATTTGATCTCTGAATCATGACATCATCGAAATCATCGAAATGCAACACTGTGAAATATATTTGTTTAATGATTTTCCTGGTTACTCGCTGAGCTTCTAGCTCATCCCAAAACGATTTTTTTCCCTCCACGGGGCTCAAGGCGAAGGAAGGCTTGTAGTACTTATTCACGTGGCTGGATGGCTTATATCTTGTACAGTTTGGATTTGGAATCATTTTATGTATAGTTGGGAATTGTTTCCGCTTCGCTTATGACATGTAATTTTTGGAGAATTTGATGTATATTGGAGATTTATATTGTAATATTTGAGGTTTATTCTTGTAATTCATTTGAGGATTGTAGTGAACAACTGAGTCCCGGCGAGAGCTGGGCAGGCGGCCCGCCGAACCCTCTGGTTCACCCTTGGGAGAAGCGGGGCCGTCACAGTTGGTATCAGAGCTTAGGCTTCAGATCTCTGTAGTGTATCCTAGGCTTGAAGTTTAGGATGCCGGACTGTGGGTTTTGTTTGCAATATTAGTGATTTTTGCGGAATGTCTTGACTTGATTGGTACAAGAGGGAATGTCGAGGACGACATTCTTTTAAGGATGGGAGTTTGTGACGCCCCGAAAGAAATTTCTACGGTTTATTTTATTTAATCGCCCGCCTTTTCTATATTTTCTTTATTAGAAAAATTCCCCAGATAAAGTTTATGAGCAAAGATTGTTTTAAAACGATTTTCTAGTATCGTAAGTTTTGAGAAATTATGGCGTATTTTGAACTGGACCCGCTCGGGTGCGGTAAATGCATAATTTTGACAACTTGTTGAATTTTTTATTAATTATAATTATTTGTACAAGGTGTTAAGACTTTGTATTAGGAACAAAAAGATAAGTTTTGAACCAAAAGTGACAAATTCACCAAAGATTAAGTCTTGACTTTGACTACACTATCACTATTACAAATAAATCAAAAAATGCCAAAATATCCTTATTTCTAAAACTTCAGTAGCCGCTCTCTCTCAAAGAAAAGGAAACAAAACTATCAATTTCTCTTCATTTCTTGCTCAATCTTCAAATCCAACCAATAAAACTCCAAATCCTTCCATATAATCTCTTTGCTAAGTGGTCTTGAGGTGTTTTGTGGAGTTGTTTGGAAAGCTAAGGTGGCTAGTTGCTCTATCTCTTGTATTGCTAAGGTGAGTTGTGAAGGAACCCTCTCCTTCCTCTAATGATGTTCAATTCTTTTATGGATTATTTCTTGATTTGTGGTTGAAGTGATGAAGTTTTATTATTTTTGGGGATTTTTCTGTTTTAATATAAGCATGATTGTGTGGCTATCTATGATGATTGGAAATGGTATATAATGATTCTAGAAGGTGGAAAAAGTGATGAATTGCAACCAATTTCTGTTTTGGAAGAAATTTCAGAAAATTAGGTTTTGTGAAGAAACATTCTGTCCGAATTTTTAGCTCCTAGTTAGAGGCCGAATTGGCCTTGGCTTAAAACATGAAAGTTGTAGGGAATGACAGTTTAGAGGTACCTAAAAAATTTCAGGTTAATAGGAGTAGTGTAGAATGAGAAAAGTCGAAATTACTATTGCTGTCTGGTTTCCCGAATGACAAAGAATGCGCCTGTAAATTGGTTGTTTTTGGCTGAATTGATTCCGTAATTGGTTGTTGAGGTCTTCTGATGAAATGTAGCCCTGTTTCTTAGATTTCAGATGGTTTTTGAATTTCTGGATTTGGACTTGGAGAGCCTGAGTTATTATGTTTCCGCTAGAATGCGTTCTGTGAATCTGTTTTTGTGATTCTGGTATAGTATCTTGCATTTTTGACCTGGTTACACTCGCAACTGGGTTGGGTGACCTTCTGTAACATTGTAACCCTATATCTTAACTTCGAAACGGTTGGTCTTGAACCTTCATCCGACAATCGTAGCGCCTTTGGTACCTTTACCGGAAAATGACGTCCAAAACTGTTTTTCTGGTTTTGAGCTTAACTTTCATTTCCGGACTTTTCCCTTGCTTGACTTGTACTAGTACTACTTGGAGCTTGCTGAATGGCTATTGGATGAACTTGTTGTTGTGTGTGTACCTTTGGGGTTGGAATGAGGAAATAATGAAGCCATGATGGCTGGAAAAGTTAGCAAATTCAGGGGAAGTGTTGTCCGAACTTTGAAGGAACTTGTTTGCATTGGGTTTCTGATCTAAGGCTCGGATTTGAGTAAGGCAATGTTATATGATGGATGATTTCTTAGCCATGGAGGTGAGTGACCTCAAACTATTTCTAAAGTTATTTATGAACCGTTTCCTGCATTATTTACTCGATTGCATATCATGCGTGCTTGCATGTGGATTCATGACATGATTTGGCTTCAATGAGTTCTGGGAAAGTCTTGTGCTGGACACCAACGTCTCCACCTTGTTTATGGTTCATGTTCATGTTTATCTGGAGCTCAAAAAGGGGCTCCCTCTCAATGTTAATGTTAAATGATCTATTTGAGCGTTGGGTGTTCAAGTGCAATGATTTCACTGGCTCACGAGAGCACTAAACGGACATTTGATCTCTGAATCATGACATCATCGAAATCATCGAAATGCAACACTGTGAAATATATTTATTTAATGATTTTCCGGGTTACTCGCTGAGCTTCTAGCTCATCCCAAAACGATTTTTTTCCCTCCACGGGGCTCAAGGCGAAGGAAGGCTTGTAGTACTTATTCACGTGGCTGGATGGCTTATATCTTGTACAGTTTGGATTTGGAATCATTTTATGTATAGTTGGGAATTGTTTCCGCTTCGCTTATGACATGTAATTTTTGGAGAATTTGATGTATATTGGAGATTTATATTGTAATATTTGAGGTTTATTTTTGTAATTCATTTGAGGATTGTAGTGAACAACTGAGTCCCGGCGAGAGCTGGGCAGGCGGCCCGCCGAACCCTCTGGTTCGCCCTTGGGAGAAGCGGGGCCGTCACAGTTGGTATCAGAGCTTAGGCTTCAGATCTCTGTAGTGTATCCTAGGCTTGAAGTTTAGGATGCCGGACTGTGGGTTTGGTTTGCAATATTAGTGATTTTTGCGGAATGTCTTGACTTGATTGGTACAAGAGGGAATGTCGAGGACGACATTCTTTTAAGGATGGGAGTTTGTGACGCCCCGAAAGAAATTTCTACGGTTTATTTTATTTAATCGCCCGCCTTTTCTATATTTTCTTTATTAGAAAAATTCCCCAGATAAAGTTTATGAGCAAAGATTGTTTTAAAACGATTTTTCTAGTATCGGTAAGTTTTTGAGAAATTATGAGCGTATTTTGAACGTGGGACCCGCTTGTGCGGTAAATGCATTATATTTTTGACAACTTGTTGGAATTTTGTATTAAGTGATATTATTGTACAAGGTGTTAAGACATTTGTATTAGGGAGACAAAAAGATAAGTTTTGAACCAAAAGGTGACAAATGTCACCATAAGATTAAGTCTTGGACTTTGACTACACTATTCACTACTTTACCAAATAAATCAAAAAATTGCCAAAAATCATCCTTATTTCTAAAGCTTCATAGCCGGCTCTCTCTCAAAGGAAAAAGAAACAAAGCTATCAATTTCTTACCTTCTATTTCTGCTCAATCTTCACAATCAACCATAAAACTCCAAATCATAATCCATAAAGAATTCTTTGACTAAGTGGTCTTGAGGTGTTTTGTGGAGTTGTTTGGAAAGCTAAGGTAGGCTATGTTCTCTTATCTCTGTATTGCTAAGGTGAAGTGTGAAGGAACCAATTCCCTTCCTCTAATGATGTTCAATTCATGATGGTGGTGGTATAAAGATGCACTTATGGTTATTTCTTGATTTGTGGTTGAAGTGATGAAGTTTTTAAATTTTGGGGATTTTTCTGTTTTAATATAAGCATGATTGGTGTGGCTTATCTTATGATGATGGAAATGGTAATAATGATTCTAGAAGGTGAAAAGTGATAATTGCAACCAATTTCTGTTTGGAAGAAATTTCAGAAATTAGGTTTTGTGAAGAAACATTTCTGTCCGAATTTTATAGCTCCTAGTTAGAGGCCGAATTGGCCTTGGGCCTTAACATGAAAGTTGTAGGAATGACATTTAGAGGTACCTACAAATTTCAGGTCAATAGGAGTAGGTGTAGAAATGAGAAAAGTCGGAAATTACTATTAGCTGTTCTGGTTTACCCGAATGCAGAATTGCGCACCTGTAATTGGTTTTTTTGGCTGGATTGCTCTTCCGAATTGGTTGTTGAGTCTCGATGAAATTGTATGCCCTGTTTCTTAGATTTCAGCTGGTTTTTGGAATTTCTGGATTTGGACTTGGAGAGCTGAGTCATTATGTTCCCGCTAGAATGAAGTTCTGTGAATCTGTTTTTTGTGATTATGTATAGTATCTGCATTTTTGACACTGGTACACTCGCAACTGGGTTGGTGACCTTCGTAACATGAAACCCTATATCTTAACTTCGAAACGGTGGGTCTTGAACTTTCATCCGACAATCGTAGCGCCTTTGGTACCTTTACCGGAAAATGACGTCCAAAACTGTTTTTCTGGTTTTGAGCTTAACTTTCATTTCCGGACTTTTCCCTTGCTTGACTTGTACTAGTACTACTTGGAGCTTGCTGAATGGCTATTGGATGAACTTGTTGTTGTGTGTGTACCTTTGGGGTTGGAATGAGGAAATAATGAAGCCCTGATGGCTGGAAAAGTTAGCAAATTCAGGGGAAGTGCTGTCCGAACTTTGAAGGAACTTGTTTGCATTGGGTTTCTGATCTAAGGCTCGGATTTGAGTAAGGCAATGTTATATGATGGATGATTTCTTAGCCATGGAGGTGAGTGACCTCAAACTATTTCTAAAGTTATTTATGAACCGTTTCCTGCATTATTTACTCGATTGCATATCATGCGTGCTTGCATGTGGATTCATGACATGATTTGGCTTCAATGAGTTCTGGGAAAGTCTTGTGCTGGACACCAACGTCTCCACCTTGTTTATGGTTCATGTTCATGTTTATCTGGAGCTCAAAAAGGGGCTCCCTCTCAATGTTAATGTTAAATGATCTATTTAAGCGTTGGGTGTTCAAGTGCAATGATTTCACTGGCTCACGAGAGCACTAAACGGACATTTGATCTCTGAATCATGACATCATCGAAATGCAACACTGTGAAATATATTTGTTTAATGATTTTCCTGGTTACTCGCTGAGCTTCTAGCTCATCCCAAAATGATTTTTTTCCCTCCACAGGGATCAAGGCGAAGGAAGGCTTGTAGTACTTATTCACGTGGCTGGATGGCTTATATCTTGTACAGTTTGGATTTGGAATCATTTTATGTATAGTTGGGAATTGTTTTCGCTTCGCTTATGACATGTAATTTTTGGAGAATTTGATGTATATTGGAGATTTATATTGTAATATTTGAGGTTTATTCTTGTAATTCATTTGAGGATTGTAGTGAACAACTGAGTCCCGGCGAGAGCTGGGCAGGCGGCCCGCCGAACCCTCTGGTTCACCCTTGGGAGAAGCGGGGCCGTCACAGTTGGTATCAGAGCTTAGGCTTCAGATCTCTGTAGTGTATCCTAGGCTTGAAGTTTAGGATGCCGGACTGTGGGTTTTGTTTGCAATATTAGTGATTTTTGCGGAATGTCTTGACTTGATTGGTACAAGAGGGAATGTCGAGGACGACATTCTTTTAAGGATGGGAGTTTGTGACGCCCCGAAAGAAATTTCTACGGTTTATTTTATTTAATCGCCCGCCTTTTCTATATTTTCTTTATTAGAAAAATTCCCCAGATAAAGTTTATGAGCAAAGATTGTTTTAAAACGATTTTTCTAGTATCGGTAAGTTTTTGAGAAATTATGAGCGTATTTTGAACGTGGGACCCGCTTGTGCGGTAAATGCATTATATTTTTGACAACTTGTTGGAATTTTGTATTAAGTGATATTATTGTACAAGGTGTTAAGACATTTGTATTAGGGAGACAAAAAGATAAGTTTTGAACCAAAAGGTGACAAATGTCACCATAAGATTAAGTCTTGGACTTTGACTACACTATTCACTACTTTACCAAATAAATCAAAAAATTGCCAAAAATCATCCTTATTTCTAAAGCTTCATAGCCGGCTCTCTCTCAAAGGAAAAGAAACAAAAGCTATCAATTTCTTCCTTCTATTTCTTGCTCAATCTTCAAATCCAACCAATAAAACTCCAAATCATTCCATAAAATCTCTTTGCTAAGTGGTCTTGAGGTGTTTTGTGGAGTTGTTTGGAAAGCTAAGGTGGCTAGTTGCTCTATCTCTTGTATTGCTAAGGTGAGTTGTGAAGGAACCCTCTCCTTCCTCTAATGATGTTCAATTCATGATTGGTGGTGGTATAAGATGCACTTTTATGGATTATTTCTTGATTTGTGGTTGAAGTGATGAAGTTTTTATTATTTTTGGGGATTTTTCTGTTTTAATATAAGCATGATTGTGTGGCTATCTATGATGATTGGAAATGGTATATAATGATTCTAGAAGGTGGAAAAAGTGATGAATTGCAACCAATTTCTGTTTTGGAAGAAATTTCAGAAAATTAGGTTTTGTGAAGAAACATTCTGTCCGAATTTTTAGCTCCTAGTTAGAGGCCGAATTGGCCTTGGCTTAAAACATGAAAGTTGTAGGGAATGACATTTTAGAGGTACCTACAAAATTTCAGGTCAATAGGAGTAGTGTAGAATGAGAAAAGTCGAAATTACTATTGCTGTTCTGGTTTTACCCGAATGCAAGAATTGCGCCTGTAATTGGTTGTTTTGGCTGGAATTGCTTCCGAATTGGTTGTTGAGGTCTTCTGATGAAATGTAGCCCTGTTTCTTAGATTTCAGCTGGTTTTTGAATTTCTGGATTTGGACTTGGAGAGCCTGAGTTATTATGTTTCCGCTAGAATGCGTTCTGTGAATCTGTTTTTGTGATTCTGGTATAGTATCTTGCATTTTTGACCTGGTTACACTCGCAACTGGGTTGGGTGACCTTCTGTAACATTGTAACCCTATATCTTAACTTCGAAACGGTGGGTCTTGAACCTTCATCCGACAATCGTAGCGCCTTTGGTACCTTTACCGGAAAATGACGTCCAAAACTGTTTTTCTGGTTTTGAGCTTAACTTTCATTTCCGGACTTTTCCCTTGCTTGACTTGTACTAGTACTACTTGGAGCTTGATGAATGGCTATTGGATGAACTTGTTGTTGTGTGTGTACCTTTGGGGTTGGAATGAGGAAATAATGAAGCCCTGATGGCTGGAAAAGTTAGCAAATTCAGGGGAAGTGCTGTCCGAACTTTGAAGGAACTTGTTTGCATTGGGTTTCTGATCTAAGGCTCGGATTTGAGCAAGACAATGTTATATGATGGATGATTTCTGAGCCATGGAGGTGAGTGACCTCAAACTATTTCTAAAGTTATTTATGAA
>NW_020863530.1:0-7444 GCF_003713205.1 Coffea eugenioides
AGTTAGGGTTTGATGATTTTGTACCTAAACTTGTTGTATGGATAACCTATGTTGTATCTAAGCTTATATAAGAGGTTGTGGTGATGATTGGAGCAAGAAATGAAGAAAGTTTCCATAGAAAATGAAAAATTTCAGATTTCTGGAAAATTTGACTTCAGTTCTGTCCGGTTTCAGTACCCTATGTTAGAGGCCAAATTAGGCTGGGCATAAAAATAAAAGTTGTATAGAATTCTGTTTTATAGTTTCCTACAAAATTTCAGCTCAATCGGAGCAATGTATCCTGTGAAAAGACCAAAATACCCTCACTACCCTAGGATGTTTCCAGTGATCCGTTTTAGACAGTTCATCTAGTTGACCGTGTATATTCACTATGATCCGTGTTGATTTAGCCATTTTCCAAAACATGAAAGTTTTAGTACTCTGTCTTAGCTTTTTATTGCCTCCAAGAACGCCTTAAACGGACTTTGGTAGCCTGAGATATGGCCATTTAAATGTAGTATGGTTAACTAGCCGGTTAGTTGGAAGTTGGTTCTGTGAATTGGGAATTTGACTGGGTTACACTGGAAATTGGACTAAGTGATCTTCATGAAAGTTGTAGGCCTTCGTCTTAGCTTTGAAATGGTATAAGTTTCACACCAATCCGATAAGCGTAGCCTCAGATGTGTCCATTCCGTAAATACCCGTCAAATCTGTCTCTTGTTAAATTTCATTTCCGCACTTGTTATTAGTTTGATTTTTGTCCTTGTATTGTCTTGAGCCTATTAAACGGCTATTGAAATTAGATTGTTGTGTGTGTACCTTTGGGTTTGAATGAGGAAAATAATGAAGCCATAAATGGCTGGAAATAGGAAAATACAAAGGGCATGCTGCCCAAATTTACGCTCGAGGACTAGAGAAATACACTTGCGACTTGGGTAAAGTTGATAAATGAATATCACTTGAACCATCTAGGACTTTTGCTACTTTGGTTATCGTGATACGAAATATGGGCCGCTTATGGGCCATGTTTTGGGCTGCAAGAGATTGAATCTTTTAGTAATAATTAGTAGTTTATTTTCTAGATTTCTATTTTATTTGCTAGGAATAAATTCAGTCCAAGACCTCATGTTGAGTTGGATCCGATTTATAGAGTCTAGGCTCACTATAACTTAAGTTGGTTAATTGGCTTTTATTGGGTTATGTTGGGCCAGCTTAAAGCCTTCATTGGATCGATTATAAGCTGACCATTAGATAGTGGATTTGAGTAGTGGAATCGGGCCTAAGGCCTAGCCTAGCCGAGTTAGGGTTTTCAAGTCACTTTAGGTTTTCAAGTTGTATGGCTATATATAGCCAAGGCAAGAGACCTTCATAGGCAGTTTTGAAGATCAATAAAATTGTGAGTTTTCAATTTTCTCTTTCCAAGAGAGCCTCTTTGAATATTTGAGAATCTTTCTTAAGTTATTCAAGTGAACTTATCAATCAAGTAACTTATCATATCGAGGGTTATACGTTAGAACCTCGCCGAACTTGTACCCTTAGGAAAAGCGGTAATAATCACTATAAATCCGTTTTCCTTGCACTTTCGACTCAAAAGTTATTTCCAAGTATACATCTTACAAAATTTTTCAGTTTGAAAAGCGAGCAACCATTTCACGACTATTCTCCAAGTGAAGTTCAATTTCTTGATTCTTATTGAACGAAACGTCTAAGTTTCGAACCTTAGTTGATTTTTAAAGTTCTTAAATCAAGTTTAATCGCAGATTTGGACTCCAAACCCGGGGTACCACCCAGACGAGAACACTAAAAGCACTACTTATGTGATTAAATACAAAGTTGGGAAAACCAATGTTGTTGCTGATGCTTTGTCACGTCGTTACTCTTTACTCACTCAACTTGATGCAAGGCTATTAGGATTTGAGTTAGTTAAAGAACTATACTCCAATGACCCAGATTTCTCAGGTATTTATGACTCTTGTGGTTCAGCAACTCAAGGTAAATTCTACATCCTTGATGGATTTCTTTTCTACCTCAATAGGCTATGTATACCTAACTGTTCTATTCACTCTTTACTTATTAGGGAAGCACACGAAGGTGGCTTGATGGGACATTTTGGTGTGGCTAAAACATTAGCTATCCTTCAAGAGCACTTCCACTGGCCCAGAATTAAGCGAGATGTGGAAGGAATGGTGGCCAAGTGCATCACTTGCCACAAAGCTAAGTCTAAACTTCAGCCTTATGGCCTCTATAGTCCTTTACCTATACCTAAGGAACCTTGGACCGACATTTCCATGGACTTTGTTTTGGGGTTACCTAGGTCAAAAAGGGGTAATGATAGCATCTTTGTTATTGTTGATAGATTCTCAAAAATGGCACATTTTATACCATGTCACAAAACAGATGATGCATCCCACATTGCTGAATTGTTTTTCAAAGAAATCATTCGATTGCATGGCATGCCTAGGACGATTGTCTCTGATAGGGATGTCAAATTTTTGAGTTACTTTTGGAAAACATTGTGGGGAAAATTGGGTACTAAATTACTATTTTTCACTACTAGTCACCCACAAACTGATGGCCAAACTGAGGTCGTCAATCGCACACTATCTACACTCTTACGTGCCATCATTAGAAAGAACATTAGGACTTGGGAAGAGTGTTTACCCCATGTTGAGTTTGCATACAATCGCACAGTGCACAGTTCTACTCATTTTTCACCATTCAAAATAGTCTATGGTTTTAACCCTTTAACAACACTAAACTTATCACTGTTACCCTCTTATGAGCGTATTAACTTAGATGGTGCTAAACGAGCCGATTTTGTGAAGAAATTGCATGAACAGGCCCGTTTAAACATTGAGCGAACGATGGACCAAGTGGCTCAACGGGTGAACAAGGGACGCCAACGCGTGGTGTTTGAGCCTAGTGATTGGGTATGGTTGCATCTGTGCAAAGAGAGGTTCCCAATCCAAAGGCGCAACAAACTCCTCCCACGAGGAGATGGGCCATTTCAAGTCGTCAAGCGCATCAACGACAACGCTTACAAGCCAGACCTACCCGGTGAGTACAATGTGAGTGCTACCTTCAATGTATCTGATCTATCTCCTTTCCTTGCAGACGACGAAGCCGATTTGAGGACAAATCCTTTTGAAGATAAGGGGGATGATACGAACCAAGAGACACCATTGAGGGTCATTTGAGTGCCTCTAGGACCCGTGACGCGAGCACGGGCTAAGAAGATGAGAGAGGAACTCCAAGAGCTTGTTCGTGAGGTACAAAGCCAAGTAATTATCCCCAAGACCATTGAGGGACTTGAGCATGAAGGAACGAAGGTTGTTCACGTTGTTCAAATCCAAGAGGACCACGATTGAAGGCTTCATGGTTCGAGTAGTCGCTCAGCCATCTCTCTAGTTATGTTGGAGTCTAGTTTAGTCATTTTATTCAACAAATAAAACCGGCAAGCTTGTCTAACTAGGAGAGCCGATTATAGGCTCCTCAAATGTAGGAGCTCCTATAATGTAGGAGCCTTGCCTCTTTCCGTTTCGCTTTAGGTTTTAGTTTTCCATTGCACTTTAGGTTTTCTACAGTTTTCCATTGCACTTTAGGTTTTCTATTTGTAAGGCTATAAATAGCTTACCTTGGGTCATGTTTATTGATTCAATCAATATAATAGAATTTGAGAGTTTTCTTGGTTTCTCCAAGGCTCCTTGAATACCTTAGAATTTTCTCTAGGTGTTCGTGACTTATCAATCTAGAATCACACTAGATTGTGGCGTCTTCTACCAATATACCAAGGTTCGTTAACCACGTGATTAACGGGTTGAGGTCATCCGCTCCAAGCTTGGTATCCTCTTGTCAATCTTGAGTCTAATCTCTTACGGGTTTCGTCACAAGGTTGGCGACGTTCGTATCATACCCGTTACAGTGATTTGCTACAGTACCGCTACAGTACCGCTACAGTGCAATGTTTGTCTTGCCGTGTTTGCACAGTAACTTGCCGGATTGCTACAGTGCTTCCGGTGCTACAGTGAAAATGATTTTTTTTAAATTTTGTTCCGATTGAGCCAGCTTGAATGTTTCTAGAAGCATTTGTTCAGCAAATCATTGCTGATAAATCTTCTAATGCTTCTTTGATCCATTGTTTGTAATGTCGTGTATTTACTCCTCGTTTCTCGAGTAAATACTTGTTGAGAACCATTCTTTGTATGTATCTTCTCTACATGAAGCATTGTTCCTTCAAAGTTTGTATGGAGTAATTTGATTCTTTTACTCCAACGTGATTGTATTTGTGTATATGGTAGATAGGAATTCTTTCACCGGTGTCTTGGTTAAAGAATATACTATCAAAGTTTCTGATTTTGGATTCTTTGTGCTCGTTTTCCAAATAGTGATATTCTGTCTAGAGGCATGAGAATGCATCATCTCTGAGTTTGACTTGGAAGGATTGAGTAGTAGGATCTTCAGGAATTAGAAATGGATTTTCTTCCTCTTTAGTTTCCTGAATCCACTTTATTGTTGAAGTCTCATCAATTGCTTGGAATTGATTTGAGATTGTTTCATTGGGTACCCAATCTGAAGTAGACTCTGTAGGTATCCAGTTTGAGGATGATTGTTCAGGGATCCATTCCCAATTATGATTTGATGATATTTGATCGTCATTAGTTTGATTACTGGATATCTCTTCGTGGGAAGTTCGTTCCCAATTAGAATATCCATCAAAGAGACAGTTTTTCTCTTCTGGATTGTATGATGATGAACTTCCTTCACCTGCCATGTTTCTGCAAAAAGAATTGGTTAGATTAAAAAGTTGGGATATTATCCCTTTATAGATAATTTGGAAAGGAGTCAATTGGTTGAGAAATGATGCTCCTAAAATGATATGGTTAGTCAAATATTTGGTCAAAAAAGATGGTATTTGAGAGTTGGTTTTTATAAAGAATTCTAAAAGTTGGATTGGAATAAGGTTTTCAGGAATATAGTTTTGGTCTGACCCTGTATCAACTAGGGCTTTTATTTCGATTACATAATTATCAATAATTAGTAATCGTATATGAATCAAGTCTTCCTGAAATAACTGAGAATTGTTATTCAGGTTCCTAGGGTTAAATGTTTTTTGTAAGGACATAGGTTGAATAAGGAATCTGTCAAGAATTTCCTGGAAACCATAAGTTTTTGGTTTACAAGAATTTTGTCTAGGAATTTTTTCTGGAATGTCAAAGAAAAGATCCTCTAAAGGATTCGAAATTTGGTTCGAGTATGGTTGTCTTATTTCAAGAATATCTTCAATGAAAAGAAGGTTATGATTTTTGGTTATCATATGTCCTTCTTTTTCATCTTCATCACTGTTTGGGAAAGAAGATGTTGAAATGTATTTGTCATAATCTTCCTTTCGTTCAGATTTGAAAATATCTGATTCGATTAGAGTATTTGACAATTTGGCTGCTAGTCTTAAAATATTGAAGTTTTGGTTGTATTGGAAATGTTGGATTGTGTATCTGAGTAGATAGATTTTGAAAATGGATAAGGCTAGCTGTTTTGTAGAAGGAAAAAGGGTTTTGAAACTCATAGGTTGGGGTTGTTTATTGGGCCTTGTATGGTAACTCAATGGCCCAAACTGTTCGTAAAAGGATCCAAGATTTCTTCCTTGGGGCTGATCTTCCGTCGGATTGGGAAGCCAGTCAGCTTGTTGGTTCTGTTCACAAGTTGTTTCTTTCCAAGACTTAATCTTCTTGTATTGGGATTCAAGAAGGCCTTTGAAGAAATCTTTGTTGTGAACTTTGTTTCTGTCTGATTTCATCAGGAATATGTATTGATATCTTCTGGAGCTTGGGAATAGTTTTGATGAATCCTCTTGGATGACTCCAGAATCATCATCAGATGTGATATTGAATAACATTGTTCCTGGCAGGATGTTCCCATCTTGTAGATCAGATTCATCCCTGTTGGTTGTGACTAGAATATCGTGATTAGAGACATGGAACCAGTAAGTGCTAGCATCCGGTCCAGGTAAGACCATGGGATTTGGCTCTGTAGGGGTGTTAAGGTTCTTGGGACGTACTCCAGACGGGGAAGTGTCAAGAGGTCAGATCCAGGGAAAATGAGTTTTTACTATCAATCTTATGATTTGTTTGGAAATATAGTCATCATGCATAGTTAATCTTTCTCAAAAGATTTAAATCTATTCTCGTAGGTTTATTTTTACTATCTTTAATATGATGGAAATATGGTTGTCATGTATAGTTAATTCTTCTCAAAAGGTTAGATATTTTCTTGTAAATTTTCACACTATCCTTTATAATCTGATTAAGAAAAATGGTTTATCCTCCATGGATCCCGAAGGATTCTGTGCCAAAGGGAAGAGGATTATAAGTTTTCAAAATCATTTAAGTGTTTGTTTATTTTATTTATTTTCTTGTTTTAATTTTCAATGACTTCTCCAGTTAAAGCATATTTCATAAATTCTAGTTCTTCTTCAAACAATAAATCTTTGAATAAACTTCAAACTAGAATTGCTCAAATTGAGCAGTCAATTCTGTTGACCTTGGTCGATCAATCCTTGGTTTTGATGATTAACAAACCAAAATGTAGATTTGGTCTAATGTTTTTATGTGAGAAATTTGTTAGAATCAGGTTCAATGGTGTCAAGGAAAGAAAACCAACCAAATGAAGAAGCAAAATCAGGTCACTCATGTCGGACGGCCAAAAGGAAACTATCGGACGTCCGAAAGGATGAAGAACATCAAGAAGGAAACTCTGTCGGACGCTCGTGAGGAAGCATCGGACGTCCGAAAGGATCGGACGCACGCCTCGGACGCACATCGATCGCATCGGACGTCCGAGAAATTTCGCAAAGATTTGATGACTCTCTGCCTACGTTCGGACGCAGGGTTCGGACGTCCGACAGGTGGTTCGGACGTCTGACAGGCACTGTGGACCAGTCCGACAGGTGGTTCGGACGTCTGACAGGCAACCTGTCGGACGTCCGAACAGGGTGTTCGGAACGTCTGACAGGCACCTGTCGGAGCGCGTCCGACAGGCCAACGGCTAGTTTTGACAGCAATTAATATTTGGACCGTTGGAGAGTCTTTTGGAGCCATTCTCACCCTATAAAACCCCAAAGCACAAGAAGAGACTGAGACTTTTGCACAAACAAAATACAAGCTTACAAGTGAGATTTTTTAGTAGAAAGATTCTTTGTTGGTTGTATAAGGGGTTGGGGAAGTTGGGTTGTGAGGTTGCTCAAGTGAAGGTTACTCTCTTGGAGTAGTAAAACCTTGGTGAAGGTGAACCAATCACTTGGAGTGGTAAAACCTTGGTGAAGGTTGCCTCATTTGTATAAAATAGTTCTTAATTGGGTGAGTGATCTTTCAAGTGTAGGTTGTTGAGGGTTAACTAGAATAGTTGTAAAACTCCTTGGTTCAACCAAAGAGTATTTGGGGTGAGGAAGGAGTGAGCATTCACTTGTACA
>NW_020863531.1:0-11287 GCF_003713205.1 Coffea eugenioides
ACACAGGTAAGTATTTGGTGTCGTATTTCTTTGTCTCAAGTTTTTTCAAACTCAGACAAAGAGGGGCAAACTGTAGACACCAAATTTTTGGTGTTTTATTATTTATTTATTTGCTATTCGTTTTTATTTGTTCTATTTTTATTCGTCACATTTAGTTTTATTTACTTTTAGTTTTAGTTATTTTAGCCATTTTAGCTAGAATTTCTCAAAGGAAAAAGAAAAGTGTTCAAAAAAATATGTTTTAGTTGTTTAGGATTTAGTTTCATTATTTAAAGAAAAAAGGAAAAATGAAAAATGAAAAAGATGATGAATTGGAATTTGCACTTTGTTGTTTCTAGTTTATTTTTCATCCAATGTTAATTAAATTGTTTTTGTTATTTGTTTTTACTATTATCAATTTTAATTACTTTAAAATAAAAAATAAAAAGAGAAAAGACCGTAGCATGCAAGCTGCGTTTTTCGCAGCTTGCAAAGAGGGGCTCGGGCAGGCCTTAGCTGCAAATATAGGAGAGATGGCTGGGGTTTTAGGGCTGATGGCTGGATATAAAAGGAAAGGAAAGAACAGCCGCAAAGGGGGATGGGACAAAAAGAAAAACAGGATAAGGGGTTTAGGCAAAATGGGGAGCTTCGTGAGAAAGAGGAACCGAAAGAGAGCTGAAAAAAAAACAGCAAAAGGGGACGAATGAAAATTGAAAGGGGAGCGGCGGACCGAAGAAAAACAGAGGAGGCTGCGGGGGGAAGAAAAAGAATGCCTCATCGAAAGCTAAAAGAAGAAAAGGAAAAAACGCGAGAGAGGTCTGGGGGCTTTGGGGGAGCTCGGTGAGAAGAAAGAAACAGAGAAATCAAAAAGGGGAAAAGCTAAGGAAAAGGCAGGGGTTTTCGCAAGCAAAGGCTCGGCGGATTAAGCAACAGAGGAAGAAGAAAGGGTCTTTCGCCAGGGACTGGAGGGGCCTCCGCGTTACCGCTGAGCTCACCATTCAGAACCGTCAGGCCAAGGTGGCGATGGTCCCCTCCGTTGCCGCTCTGGTCATCAAGACCCGGAAGGAGCCCAAGACTACAGCCGAGAGAAGAAACGGAAGGAAGAACCAGGCTTCCACCAATTCGCGTCTGCTGCCGCTGCTGTCCGCCATCGCCACCAGCCGCCTGCTCAAAAACTGGAGCCACCACCAGAACCCACTGTCAACGCCAGCAAAGCTCACTGAGGGACCCCTGTGAGTTGCTCCCTTCTTTTACATTTCAGTATTTCCTTCAAAGCATGACTGCCGTGAGTGGATATGGCAAGTTTTATGCCGATTGTTTGCTATTTTCAGAATATACATGCTTTGTGTGTCGATTGGGTTGAATTACTTGTTGTTTCTGATGATTTTTGGGCTGATCATTACACCATTTGAACAGAGAAATTGCTGAATTTGTAATGCCCAGTAGCTGTTCGATTAAGTGCCTAATTGAAAGTTCTATTTGAAAGACGATTTATCTGCAAATTAACGTGTGAAGGAAAATGAACATTCAGTTTGCTCATTTGCTTATCCGAGCTTAATAACCATTTTTTTTATGGGAGAAGATATTGTTGGTTCGTTTGTACCTTTTCTGTTTTTATATATTTCCTTATGCTTGAATCCGAATTGATGTGATAAGAGGAAGTGTTATGAGTTTCAATGTTTTGCTGGGAATGATGTGATTTGAAATCAATTGCTGGTGCTGCTAACGGAAAAGGGAGCTGAAATGGCAGCGAACGTTGAGCCAATTTGGAGAAGAAGATTACTTGATTAAATTCATGATTCCAGTCCTTCAATTTCCCTTTTCCATTATGATTTAACCCCAGAATTTTAGGACTTCATAATTTTGCCCCCAACACCTTCATAAGTCCTTCAATTAGATCCTTGCTTTTGTTGCATTTTAATCTCTCAAGTCTCCCTTGTTCACCGCGGCCTCAAAATTTGGAAAAATCAAATCCATTTTGCCTTTTTTGAGCTTAATCCTATGTTTGCCTATTTTATGTGACTTTTTGGGATAAATTAATTTTGGGTTTTAGATCATAATTGTGGCTTAAATAATTTTAGTTGATTTGTTATCTTGTTAAGCTTAGACTTATGTTTGGCTAATGATTTTTAGTTGGGTTTGTGTAAGAGGGTTTAATTCATTTTTGGGTTTTTGCCTTGGGCTAGAGGGTCATGGCCCATGTGTTTTGGTTGGCTAATTTTTGGGCCAAAATAATACTAGCCCACTTGTTTTTCCTTGGACTTCCGATTGGGCCAAGTGATCTTGGCCCAAGAAAGGTGACAATGGCCCATTCCCTTTTGTTTTGGGATTTCCGATTGGGCTTGGAAGGTCTTGGCCCACGAAATAAATACAAATGGCCCCATGGCCTGTTTTGCCAAGAAGCCTGATAACGAAATTTCACTCCAGTCCCCTGACTTTCGAGTGCTTTCACTATGGCCCCAACAACTTTCAATTTCATTCAATTGGGTCCTTACTTTAATTGCAAATGAGTCCTTGAGCTTTATTTTTCTTTAATTTTGACCTCCAAATTTTGTCAATCTTTGCAATCAGGTCCTTTCTTCTCTTGACTTCTTAAGTGTGGATTGTTGACATGATTTAATTGATTCAAATTCATGCTTATTTTTTATCCTTTATGATTATTTGCCAAATAAATTGGTACCTTGACCTTTTTATTGTTTTGAAGCTAATATCTCATTTACTCGATTTCCATTGCAAGGGAGGTAGCTTCTATATTCTTGAGTTTATTTTTCCTATGTGATCCAACGAAGTGTGAATTGCATGTCTACATTGCTTTCCTTGCCTTTCTTTAATTCCGTTCATTTATTTCATTTACTTTTGCCTTTTATTTAAGTTATTCATTATGGGGTATGTGTACACCTCTTGGCTTGTAATAGATAGGGCTTGGAGGAGCATTCGATGAAGACCTGTTGAAGACATGTGCCTAGCTAGCAAATGTAATAGTTAGGGCTTTAATTGCTTTATGTGTCTTGCATGCTTAGTTGCTATGTGTTAATTTTCTTTATTAGGTTCTTGCATCTAGTCGAGCATGCTAATTGTTATGTGCTATGTGTTTATGGGTGTTTGGCATGTCTAATCGCTTTCCATAGCCATGAATGAATGTGATGGATGAATGTACGTCACCACACTAGTCCAATGCTAGTTGTGGCTCATTATTTCATTAGGAATTCAAAGAAAGGGCTAGTCCAACGCTAGACCCAATAGGCCATCCCCTTTTGTTAGTGCATATTTGCATGTTCACTACATGTCATGCATTTTTCTTAGTTTTATCATTGGCATGCTCCTCGAACCCCTTTTTCCCCTCATTTTTAGGTTTTGCATCTCATACTAGTTATAGGGCTCATTTGCTTGAGAGTCCCCTTTCGATAAGGGAAACGAGCGAGTGTTGCTACTCGATAGCCTTAGCACGCTAGTTTTGCCTTCTAATCAAAGGGAAGATTAAGTCACAAAGTTAGGACTCCCCGTTCCCGTCTTGATGCATTCCTATAGGATTCATGCATTCTATTCATTCACTATCACATACACTTACTTTATATTCTAACCCTTTTTCCACATTCTCACTTCACATTACTTTTGGACGTTTTCACTTAACTAGTCACACTTTACACTTTTATTTGCACACGTGCACCTTTATATCCCTTCACTTGCACACGAACACTTTTTATCTTCATTTGCACACCTCCACTTACATCCTATTATTTTTATCATTTTTCTCATTTCACACAAACTCACACTTTCACATGGCATGCATTCCACTCATTTTTACGTCATTTAGGATTTATGTGTGACCTCTCCAAAGGATCATTACTGGGCTTCACAATTAATGTGATTGGCACCACTCAACCTTTGAAGAGAAATTTCCCCCATGTCCCCTAGGTCTAGGTTTTTGCATTCACGTAGTCATATCCAACATGCGATACATACCTTGGGTAGAAAAATTAGGAGAAATTGGTTTAAGTCACGCAACTAGCCTTGGCTAGGTCGAAGGGGTGCCTTGGATTTTTATCCTTGCCTTCCCCTTCGTCAAATGTGACCCCCGATCCCTCTTTTGGTTACGTAGACCCAAAAGTTCTCTAAAAGGGTTTATTTACTTTTTCATTCAAAAACAAAAATCATTTTTGGGTGACTTGGTACACCCTAACTCTATACCAAGTGGCGACTCCATTTTTGATACAAAAAACCCTTTTTGAACTTTATATGGCCAAACCGTCGCATTATCAAGTCCCATGGCCTTTATTTTCATTTTGCACACGTTCACACCACACTACACACACATCACTCATCATTCGAAAAGTGGGGCGCGACAGTTGGCGACTCCACTGGGGACTTCCTAAGTGGGTCCAAGCATTTGATTTAGCCATTCTTTTCCTTTTTCTACCATTTTTATGTATAGCATATGGATATTAGGGTTGCATTTTTCCTTTTTAGGACTTTTTGCCTCGCGCGCATATCCAACTATTCCCTCACTCACGTATGTATGATTGGTTGGTTGGATGTATGTTTACTTGTTTATCTCGCGCTTGCATTGCATTTGGGGGGGGTGTGTGTCACCTTTAGAGCCTCGCGTGGTTCTCAACCCTTTCCCTCAAAATAGGGAACACTTCATACGTGCACGTTTACTTGCTTTTATCCCATTTTATTTTATTTTTCGTGGGCTCTTTCCCACACCGCCTTGTAGGACTAGGAATGATTTCTCTGGGTATGTGGATGGTGTGCTTTGCGCCCATAGCAATACCTAGGGGATCGCTCGAGCCACCGACCGAGGGTCTTGGGATTGATGACCCATTCCCTTAGGTCTGAAGGCTTGGGGACCTTTTAAGTCTTATCGAGTCTAGTCGCATTAGTGAACCCCAACCTCATGCATCCATGTTAGCATTTCCCTAGGATAGAGTCAGCCTCACCCTCTTTTAAGCACATTAGGCACGAGGGAAGGGGTTCCACCCCTTTTACTTGTTTTATTGTACCTCTTTTCTTAATTGCTCCCAATGTGTTATGTGTACTATTAATTGCACTAACCATTTCTTTGTTTTCTTGGCCTGCATTCATGTGCCGTAGCAATAAGAGGCCTCGTTGGCACTCTTTTAGTGACTCACCCACTAGATGACTCACATGTTTAAATTTCAGTTATTGCACTTAGCTTTCAATAAATACTTTTCATTTTAGACCTTTTCCCCCCGTTGCATTATTTGTATCCTTTAGGCCGTATTTGTCACATATTTACATCGCTTTAATAAATGGCATCATGCATAAACCATAGAAAGGGAATGCCACATAGGGAATCCCGTGTTTAGGAATAAGCCGCCTTGTGTCTCGGATACTTAATCCAGTGAGACTTGCATGTTTACATTTTTGTACCATCCAAAGGGATAGTGCACAAGGTAAGGTACGATCCGATCATTTTCACAGAGTGATCTTTGGAATATGAGCATCTAATAATCACTTTTTGGCCATTTTATCAAAAATTGGTAAAAATCCCTTGCGTGAAGGACATTAATTTGAAGAAAATCACAAATGATTCCTCCTGTTGAGACGATAAATGAATTGAGGCCAAAATTTGATTTTTAGAAGGTCATAGACTAATGCACCTCAATAATTTTGAAATAACCAATGGCCGGACAATTCAACCAATCCACTTTGCCAATTCCTTCAATAAATCATCAATTCATTTGACCAATTTACCCTTTTTAGGGTCACCTGGTCGATTTTGAATAAATCGTCGATTCATTTGACCGATTTACCCTTTTTAGGGTTGTTCGGCCGATTTTTGAACAAGTCACTAATTCAATTTCATTCATTTGGCCAATTTACCCATTTTTAGGGCAACCGAGCCGATTTTGAATAAATCAAGTTTCGTTCAATCTATTTGATCAACTTACCCATTTTAGGGTGATCTGATTAATTTTGGATAAATTGAATTTCATTCAATTCATTTGACCTGTTTCCCTTTTTAGGGTAATCCGGTCGATTTTTAATAAATTGTCAATTAGGATGTCAATGTCGAATTTCAAAATGGAAAACCTAGTCGAATTTGAGAAAAGCATCCATTGCATCCAGCCATTTGATCAGTTGGAGTTTTGACCCGTGCTTCACTGAGAAAAGTTCCAATCTCTTCGATAGGAAGTTCGTCAAGGTCAAACCCGTGCGTTTTTGCAAATTCTTGTATCGATCAAAAGTGATCAATCCATTCGGACGTTAACCTCATTTTGACAAAGTGTCTCTCGTCACTCCAATTGACCAAATTTTTCAAAATTATTTTTCACTCAATGAGTTGATCAGATCCGTCAGGTATGGTATAGTGCCTATCCTAGAGGATTGCATTTTCATGCTAGGCCTACCCTTGGCATAAAAGGGTTCCCCCATAGGACATGCATACCGATTTTATATTCTTGTTTTTTTTTTTTTTTTTTTTTCTTTTGTTTCCCCCCTCCCCTGCATTCATAAAAAAAGGCTTCAATAAGATGAAAATATTTCCCTATATTGGATAACAATTTTTTGATCCGATAAAGTTTGGAAAGTATTATTTGATTCTTGGGCAGATCCAATAATGGAAACCTGAAAGATCCATCTGAAAGCTCTAAGCTAAGAGCTTCTAAGAGATTTCATAATTGTTTTCAAGGAAAATTTTGTATATTTGACTTGTTAATATATTTTTGTGTCAAAAGAAAAGGAGACAAAAAGTGTATATGTGGAGCTCTTTACAAGTTTCTCTTTTCTCATTTGTATCATAATTGAATGAGAATTTTTGTTTCAAACTTTTTCAGCAATAAAATTTTTGGACAATCATTGTTTTGTATATATTTATGTACATTTCATTCTTTATTCTTACTCATTGGAGATTTCATGATGAATTTTGAGAAATAAGACCAAATTGAGATTTTTTCAACCTATAGCCTGAATTTCGCAAGTGTATACTCTCTAAAATCCTCATATACACTAGATTGGTGATCCGAGCTATACAATAAGAGTGCTCAGAAAAAAGGTGAATGGTCACTCCAAAGGCCTCATGAGATACATTTTCTCCTTCACTGTACAATTCGCTGTACAATTCATATTTTGCCCATTTCATTCAACCCCAAAATAAAATCAGTCACATTGATTGATAGTTGCAAGTTGGGGCAATCTTTGTTTGAGAAATGTCCACTGTGTATAATTATATTCAATTCACATCTAAGTGAAAGCAAAAATGTGCATTATTCTTGTTTGTTTCGAAAATTTGGAATGATACTTTGAGCATTCGTTTCTCTACCTATACACATTTTATCATTTGCTCTCCCATTTGAGCCTTGAAAGAGTAATTTCGTTTCAAATAAGAGCCCTAATGATCACTACCCTATATTGAAAATTTTCAAATATCAAAAAGGGGAATGGATTTTTAATGACCATTTCGTTACTTTGGTTGTCATGAGGTGTAAGAATGATACTTTGGCCGTCGTTTCTACAACCTAAACACTGATCACCCCTTGCATCCCTATTAGAGCCAAAATTGGTGGTTCTTTTCGAGTGCACATATGATCGCACCCCACATTGGGGAAGGAGATTGGGGAATTTTGAAAAAGAAAAAGGGAAAAGCAAAAATGCTAGAATAAGGAGGGAACCGCAAATTGGGGAATTTGATTCCACTTGAGGTCCAATTTTGAAAAAAGGAGAAAGAAAAGGAAGAGTTTTGTCCGCGTGGGTCGCCTATGTTTCACAAATACGGATGAACAAGGGTCTTCCCCAATCAGTTAATTCAGATACATGCCAAAAATTTCCCATTAATGAAAGTTTCCTTTCAGAGTTATTGTAAGGAACGGAATAAAGGTCAGGCCCTCTTCTTTTCCGATTAAGCATTCTATCCCTAGTTATCCCTTTTGAACCTTCGGAATAAAATACTTCGTTTGGCAACCCCTGAGAGTCGCAAACCCCACACTGGGGCAAGTTTGAGTTGAAAAGAAAAATTTCAAGAAGTGAAAAGTGAAAGGCAACAAAATCAAAAACAAAAAAAGAAAAGAGAACCTCAGTTCAAAAATAAACTGGGGCAAATTTTGTGAAAATTTCAAAGAATGGCAAAAGGCCGAAAGGTCAAAAGACGAAAGAAAATGAAAGTGAAAAGCCTCAATTGGGCATAAACTCTGGGGCAAGTCTTGATTTAACCCTAAATAGGGCTGGCGCAACAATGCGATCTCAGATTCTTCAAACCACTTTTGAAATCTGCCTTCAAGCCTTAACTTTCCTGAGCACCCCACCTGACCCCATTACAAAAGCCGAAAGTCCTGACTTCCATTCTTTGCAATGGCCCTGTCAAGAAAATTTCTGATGCCGAAAGTTTTAGCTGTATTTCTGAATTGCTTGGGTATGGGGGTTGACGCTTCTCACCATGTGAAAACCCACCAAGTTGAGGGAAAGGGAAAAGAAGCAAAAAGCAAAGCAAGAAAAGTAAATGCAAGAAAAATGCAGGAAAAATTTGACGCTGAAGTCCCTGGTGAGTGATGAGAAAAAATACAAAACAAAGTCTGAGATTTTTTGAGTTCAAAATAGGGGTAATTTTGAGGAAAAATGCGATCTTCGGTGCAATGTCCTTGAAAGTTTTATTCTTTAACTATCGTTTTCAAGCTACATTACAAGCTAACAAAGTCCATCGTTGACTTATTCCTTCATGACAACCCAAAGTGAGTATTATGCTCATAAGAAATCCATCAATCATCTGTGATCATAAGGAGTATAACCAGTTTTCACAGGTTTAGCTATCGCTTCTACCCATTTTGTTGCAAGCCTATAAAGCTTGTATGTTGACTAAGTTTTCTTAAGAAATAAGGGTGACAAATTCTTTGCTTTCACTAAGATGTGGTATAGAAAGGATTACACACAATTTGGGCACAAAATAAGACAAGTCTTGACCTTCCATTTCCTTTAGCCATTTCCAAATCAGAAATAACACCCCATTCGATTAGCCCTGAAAGATGAGCCAACAAGAAGTGGTGACCCGCCACTCTGGGCACCGATGCTAAAAGTGAGGATGAAAATTTGGTGTTATTCTGAGAGATTCATCATGAAATTTCGCCATGAGTTCAAAACTCAACGTTCAAATTTCTTCACGTTGTATATATGATTACTTTCTAAGTTTTGGAAAGTGTGATTTCTCTTGGTTCAAATAAATGGAGAGACATCCAAACCAATTTCTTGCAATCAAATGGGCCATACTGGGGCAAAATTTTTATTTCCAAGATTTCACAAAATAAGCCCACACTGGGGCAAATTTTTTATAGTCCATTTGAGGATTTCGTCAAAGACTCAAGCAAGACTTTCAAATCAATCACGCTGCCTTTTTCATGAAAATTTGAGTGCATGTAAGCCCCCTGTGCAGGTATTCGTAGTTGAAATCGACGAAGGAGCATTCGGTGATGTGGAAGGCCGATGCCGAAGAAAAAGAAGAAAGAGGGGAAAAAGGGCCCTACACTGGGGGCAAATTATTTTTGAAAAAGATTCTCTCGAAAAATCAGAAAAATTCAAAAGTCAGAAATCAAAAATCGAGTTCAAATTCTTGTTTCTTGGAAAATCAAATTTAATTTCTTGTTTCTTGACAAATCAAATTCAATTTCCCGCCAACCTCAGCAGAACTGGGTTTTATCCCACTGACCATTCACAAACTTCACAAAAATCACGTTGGAGCCGGGTTTTATCCCGGCAACCTCGGCAGGCTCGGGTTTGATCCCACTGTCCGATTGTCAAGACATTCACAGCCACTGGAGCAGAGGTTAGTCCCGCCAGTGTGCATTTCATTTACATAGCCACTGGAGCAGAGGTTAGTCCCGCCAGTGTACATTTCATTCACAGCCACTGGAGCTGGGTTTGTCCCGCCAGTAAGCATTTCATTTTCATCGCTACTGGAGCTGGGTTTGTCCCGCCAGTAAGCATTTCATTTTCATCGCTGCTGGAGCTGGGTTTTGTCCCGCCAGTAAGCATGTTCATTTGCATTTGCCGCTAGCCGTTGGGTTTGTCCCACTAGTGTGCCTTTTAATTGCATTCGCCGCTAGCCGTTGGGTTTGTCCCACTAGTGTGCCTTTCATTTGCATTCGCCGCTAGCCGTTGGGTTTGTCCCACTAGTGTGCCTTTTAATTGCATTCACCGCTAGCCGTTGGATTTGTCCCACTAGTGTGCCTTTCATTTGCATTCGCCGCTAGCCGTTGGGTTTGTCCCACTAGTGTGTCTTTCATTTGCTTTGCCCTAAGCCGTTGGGTTTGCTCCCACTAGTGTGCCTTTCATTTGCATTTGCGCTAGCCTTGGGTTTGTCCCACTTTAGTGTGCCTTTCATTTGCTTTGCCGCTAGCCGCTGGGTTTGTCCCACTAGTGTGCCTTTCATTTGCTTTCGCCACTAGCCGTTGGGTTTGTCCCACTAGTGTGCCTTTTAATTGCATCCGCCGCTAGCCGTTGGGTTTGTCCCACTAGTGTGCCCTTTAATTGCATTCGCGCTAGCCGTTGGGTTTGTCCCACTAGTGTGCCTTTCATTTGCATTCGCCGCTAGCCGTTGGGTTTGTCCCACAAGTGTGCATTTCATTTTCATCGCCACTAGCCGTGGGTCAGTCCCATTAGTGAGCATTTCATTTGCATTTCATTTGCATCACTAACAAACATGAATCAGTCCCATTAAAACTTCATTTCACTCCTTTCATTTGCATCACCAATAAACATGGGTCAATCCCACCAACACTCCATCTCACTTCAATTCATCCAATTTTAATTTCATGTTGGGGTCAGTCCCCTCGGGTCAGTCCCGTTTAAATTCTCGTTCGGGTCAGTCCCGTTTAAATTCTGTTCGGGTCAGTCCCGTTTAAATTCTTGTTCGGGTCAGTCCCGTTTAAATTTCTGTTCGGGTCAGTCCCGTTTAAATTCTGTTCGGGTCAGTCCCGTTTAAATTTCTGTTCGGGTCAGTCCCGTTTAAATTTCTGTTCGGGTCAGTCCCGTTTAAATTCTTGTTCAGGTCAGTCCCGTTTAAATTCTGTTCGGGTCAGTCGTTTAAAATTCTTGTTCGGGAGGTTCAGTCCGTTTTATTCTGTCCGGGTCAGTCCCGTTTATTCCTTGTTCGGATCGTCAGTTCCGTTTAAATTCTGTTCGGAGTCAGTCCGTTTTAAATTTCCTGTTCGGCCAGTCAGTCCCGTTTAAATTCTGTTCGGGTCAGTCCCGTTTTAAATTCCTGTTCGGGTCAGTCCCGTTTAAATTCTGTCCGGGTCAGTCCCGTTTAAATTCTGTCCGGGTCAGTCCCGTTTAAATTCTGTTCGGGTCAGTCCCGTTT
>NW_020863532.1:0-35239 GCF_003713205.1 Coffea eugenioides
ATGGATTAGAAATAAAGACAGTACATAGTAATAAATTAGATTATTTGTATGAAGTTTCTATTGAACCAGAGGTGGTTAATCCCACCTCTATTCCGACTATCAATCCTTATAGTGCTTACGGTAAACAATCTTTTTCTCCTACTCGTGTTATTAAATCCTTAATAAGATCACATCCAAAAGGAGTTAAAGAATACATTCAAGCATCAAAGGTTGATCAACATCCAATTCCTGCTACCAGGAAAGAACAGTTTATAACTTTGCATATTCCAAATGATTTCCCTATGCAATGGACACAGCAAGGTTATACCCATATACACTTTGGAGCTATCAGGATTTCCCTATCATTTCATGGAAGGAAAAGACTCCCAATAGTTGCTCGACTAGCACTATTGGATACCAGATTCAAACAATACCAGCATGCTTGTATTGCAACAACTGAAACTACATTAAATGCTGGAACTGTTTTTGTCACCCTTTTCCCAAATTTTAACATGTCCTTAGCAGATCCTCATCTACTTGAAGCTCTTAAAGTACAGGTACAAATCATTGGTGCAGAACAAGTGTCAGACGCCATCGCAGCAACCCTCCATTACCAGATGGTCTATCGTGTTCAGAATCATGCCCTTGATCTGGCCATTCCAGGAGGAGAACATGCTCTTTTAATAAGAGTTGATGAGAAGAATGGTGCTTCTTGTACTCATGTTCCCCGGCAAATTTCAAAGCAAGATTTAATCCAGTTATTACCAAATGACTGGATTACAGACTATGAAGATTTGCATGCTCAAGCTAATGAACCCCTTGAATCTTCAAATTCAAGGATATCTCATACCAAAGAAGGGAGAACATCAATTTCATTTGATCATTCTCATTTTAAAGATTTGATTTCCAAATCTCATCCCTCTATTATGTGTGCACAGGTACCTATGTATTATCCCTCAGAATTTGAGAAACAATGGGAAATACATGATGATCATCCTCAGAACCTTCAGCAAGTACATCGAAGTCAAGATATTATCAAATATTTTGACAATAAAGGATACCCAGTCTCATGGTTTCAAGATCCTATTTCAGGTCATATCTATTTTGATGTTTGCAACATTTGTGACTCCTGTCAACTTGAGAATATTCTTGGTTTTGACTTACCAGATTTATCTTGTAAGAAAAAATCGAAATCAAAGCATGTTGAACCCCGACCTTGCAAACCAGATCTAAATCCACAAGACCCAGATACTGATACCTTTGACCCAGATACTGATACCTTTGTCTCTCAAAGAAGTCGGTTTAATGGTTATCAAATTCCTTCTGATTGGATTCCACAAAATTCTCAGACACCTGATTCATATTCAAAAAAGGATCTTCATCCTTATTATCAAAAGTGTCTTGATATTTTGGACAAAGAAGCACAAGAATCCAAAAAGGAATGGACTCTTAAACCATCTTGTAAACCTAAACCATTACTTCCAGTTCCAACTTTTCAGGTTCAAGAATGCTTTATGTTTAGTGAAGCAGATTTTCCCAAGTTGGAAACTTTCCATAAAAATGGTGCTAGACATACTCCAAAAATCCAAAATGCTTCTTCGACAGTTTTACCA
The DNA here is from genome assembly GCF_003713205.1 of Coffea eugenioides. Lineage (NCBI taxonomy): Eukaryota > Viridiplantae > Streptophyta > Magnoliopsida > Gentianales > Rubiaceae > Coffea > Coffea eugenioides. The sequence continues at coordinate 1,593 of NW_020863532.1, forward strand.
AGTGGAGAAACTGTTCGACCAAATCCCACAGAAGATGTTCTAAATTGGCAGACTGAGAACTCTCTTGTTCAAAACACTGCCCTTATATCTATTCATAAGAACATCTCAGAAGCCAAAGATAAGATTGAACAAATTGATACCACTGTATCAACTCACCAATCTCAGGTTTCTCACATGATTGAAGTTTTTGAAAAAAGACTTCAAGAACTTAAGTATATCTTGCCTTCTGATCCATCCACTCTAGCTGATTTTATCCTCAACAAAGAAAAAGAAACAAAGTTTATTCAAAATCAGCTACATGTTCTGAAAACCACAGGACAAGTTCCTACATATGATGTAGGGTCTTCCACACCTCTTTTTAAGGTCGGTCCCATGTATGGTGCAGTACCCCTTCAAAGTTGGCCGACACCTTTCTATTTTGGAGAAGTCACTACTCCATCACCATCTCTTTACTTTTCAACACCACAGCCACAGGTTACCAAACCTTTTGATATTGCAGCAACTTTGCGCGAATATCGTAGAAATAAACAAATTCAAAAGGATGCTGAAATAGCAAAGAAAATGGCTGAAAAAGAACAGAGAAAGGCTGAAGCTGAAAGGGAAAGAAAAGCCAAACAATCTGCCATAGAACAGCCGTCATCTTCTCAACAAGAACCTCCGGCTTCATTAATGTTTAGTACTTATACTAATCCTGCTTTTTCTATTGAACAGGAAAGGAAAGCAAATGAGGTTACTAGGGTGTATGACAATCCCTTGTCAACAGTGCTAGATGAACTTCATGAAGATTCAGTTCCCTATATTTCAACCTATACTGAATTTCATGATAATTCCTCTAAAGATACAGGCTCCAAAGAAAGCAGTCTTTCTAATTCTTCAGATGATGACACGATTTCAACAGCTGATACTTCAGAATCCTCATCCGAAGAAGATACAATTCCTCAGATTCACATGGCAGATCCAGAACCAGAAGTGGTTGAACCTGATGACAATGAAGCTGAAGGAGAAACATCATTTGATCAAACCCAGCGAGCTACTTTTCCAAAATCAAAGGGAGTACCTCTGTTTACAATTGATGATATTCCACCAGAAAAGTGGGAAGCAAAGTTCCATGAATTCCATGCTTGGATGCTTGCCCAAAATTTAACAGAAGAATCTCACTTTGAAATTCTATCAATTTTTACAGCTCATCTGGCTGGAATCCTTAAGGATTGGTGGACAACCATTGGAGATGCAGATAAAATGCTCTTTTTAACCAAACAAGATTTCCTGGAAAATATTCATATTCTCCATCTTACATTTCTTGGAAATGTCCGAGAATTCCAGGAAGCAAAAAGAAAAGAATTTTTTCAAATAAAATGTTTATCTTATGATCGACGCGATCTAAATAGACATTTTCAAAAGATGATTAAGTTATTTTACTCTCTTGGTGCAGATATCAATCTCAAACAACCGTTTATCAGTTCCCTTCCCAAGCCATTTGCAGATGGTGCAGAAATGTATATCCATAATAAGTATGGATCAGTTTTAAATCTCACCATTGGCCAAATCAAACAAGCAGTTTTCCTATCTCTTGATGACCTTTGTCATAAGAGAAAAGTTATTCGAGAATATCTAAAAGGGGATGTCTGTTTGGACCAAGCCTGCAAAAAGCCAGAGCTAATAACCAAGGGAAAGTGCCAAGCCTGTACTCCATCCCATAGGAGAAAAGGATCTAGAAGATTCAAAAAGTTCAAAAGCTTTACCAAGACCTATAAGAATTTTCCAAGAAAACCCTTCAGAAAGAAATGGAGATATTTCAGACGAAAGTCTAAAAAGTTCAGGGGCACAAAAGGCAACAAATGTTTTATCTGTGGAAAGCCTGGACATTTTGCAAAAAATTGTCCCCAGAATCAAAAGGGAGTAAAATTAATTTCAGAAATTCAAAATGAACTTCATTTTTCCATATCTGATTTAGAATCTGAATTTTCTGAACAAGAGGAGCCTACTGACACTACTCTATTGGCTTTACAGGTCCCCGAAGAAATCCTAAGTATTGGGCCTATTGCTATGGCAAATAAAGACCAAAAAGAAGAGGAAGTTTATCCACAAACTCTTATTCATATCTTGTTGGATAAATATTCTAAACCTATCCCTCTTATTGCATTTTTTGATACAGGTGCCCATACTTCCATTATGAGGAAAGATATCTTACCAGACTCATATTGGATTTCAGAAGTAAACAATTTTAGAGGAGCTGATGGAAATCTCTTTGAAACAAGATTTGTCACAAAAAATCCCATCACTCTCAAACTTCTCCCTGATTGCTGTGTAAGTTCAAAATTTCTGGGAGCAACTTTTACTGGTAAGGACTTGTTATTAGGATTTGATCTTTACAAACAAAACAAGTATCTTATTACAGGAAATGGGATAAAATCAAAAAAAGTTTTTTAAACCTTTTATTGACATCCCAAAGCTGTATTTAATACAAGAAGAAAATGTTCCAATGGATCAACTCCAGCAGTTTCAAAAGCAGATCATTCAAGAATCATGCTCAACAAATCATCAAGAGTTTTTACAAAAGTGTGATCATCCTTTGTGGGAAAATTCTGAGTTTTTTATCCGACTTCATTTTAAGAAAAATGAGGATATCAATCCCACAAAAGCTAGTCATTCTGGAATGAATCCCAATGACACAAAGTTTGCAGAACAGGAATGCCAAGAGCTTTTGAAGTTTGGACTAATTGAGATTTCTCATTCTCAATGGGCATGCCAAGCATTTTATGTCAACAAAAGATCTGAACAGGTAAGAGGAAAAATGAGATTGGTAATTAATTACCAGCCTCTTAATATTTTCCTGCTTGATGATAAATTCCCAATTCCCAACAGATTTACTATTTTCTCCCAGATATCCAAGGCAAAATGGTTTTCTAAATTTGATTTAAAATCTGGATTCTGGCAATTAGGAATTCATCCTGAAGATAGGTTTAAGACTGGATTTTGTATTCCGAATCATCATTTTCAATGGAAGGTGATGCCTTTTGGCCTGAAAACTGCACCTTCTCTTTTTCAAAAAGCGATGATAAGGATATTCCAGCCTATCTTACATTCCGCACTTGTTTACATTGATGATATTCTTCTTTTCAGTAATAATTTCGAAGAACATCTTGAGTTGCTTAAAGATTTTCATCATCTTGTTAAGCAATACGGGATCATGCTTTCTGAAAAGAAAATGTTTTTAGCTCAGCAAGAAATTTCATTCCTAGGCATGAAAATTGCTAAAGGGAAATGCACTCCTGAACAACATGTTGGACAATCCATTAAGGATTTCCCTGAAGAAAATCTCTCAAAAACCCAGGTCCAACAATTTCTTGGTGTTGTTAACTATGTCCGTGAATTTCTTCCCAAAGCTTCCAAGCATATTAGTCCTTTGACTAAAATGCTTAAAAAGAAACCTCCACCATGGGGTGTTTCACAAACCCAAGCAATCCAAATCCTCAAGAAGGCACTCCAAGATCTTCCTACACTTCATATTCCATCAGATGGGAAAAAGATCTTACAAACAGATGCCAGTGATAAATATTGGGGAGCTGTACTACTTGAAGAAGATGAACAGGGAACAAAGCATTGTTGTGGATTTGCTAGTGGAAAATTCAAAGTTTCCGAACAACATTATCATTCCACATTCAAAGAAATCCTTGCAGTCAAGAATGGTATAAAGAAATTCTCTTTTTTCCTTATATCCCATCATTTCTTGGTTGAAATGGATATGGGGTCATTTCCTAAAATGCTGCACTTTAAACAAAACACTGTCCCTAATCCTCAGTTACTTAGATGGTCAGCATGGTTTTCCCAATATTCTTTTGATGTCAAAAACATAAAAGGGAAAAAGAACATTGTTGCTGATTTCTTCTCAAGGAAAGAACCTTTGCCCCAACAAGACCAACTTTGTTTCATGTTCTCACCTGTTTGTTCTGAACCCCCAGATATTCACCAAATTCCTCATCCATGGGAAAAAGAAGATATTGAAAGAATCCGAAATCAATATGAATTTGAAATATTCAGTTCATATGGAGGATCAATCTTAAATCCCTTTGGAACTAATCCTGAATATCCGTTCTGTCAAATTTTCATTGCCAGACATGATGATTTTCCAAAATCATTATTATGGTATTTTTGGTGTCTTTGCCATCAATATCATATTCTTATGGAATTTCAATCACCTTTCTTTAATCAGCCATTAAATCCAAACCTTCAAGTTTTCCTGCAATGGTTTCGACCATTAACATATTGGTCTGGATTATTTTCAACTCAGTCTAAATATGTTATTTTCCATTTCCATAGACCTTGCAATTTGCAAAATAACCAAGTCCAATCCTGTCCAAGTGCAGTAATTTATAAAGAAATGGATCATACTATTTTAGACCTTGATGATGAGTATGAGGAAGCACAGAGATACATATTTCAGGAAAACAGATGCATTCCTCCTGAAATATGGCCTGGACACTATGGATCATGGAACTACCACTCAAGTCATCCTCATTGGACCAGAATCAAACGAGCAAAGAAAGAGTATCAGGACAAAATGAATGACACTGTAATGCAAGATTCCCAAGACCCTTATCATAACACAGGATCATCACAGGATTTTCGATCATCCTCAACAGTTTCTTCCTACAAATTCAAAAATAGAACAGAATGGAAAAGCATCGAGAATAGAAGGAAGAATGCACAGGCACATCAACATCACATTGAAATGCTTAACATTACAGATCCAGCTACCACACCATCAGATACCCCAGATGATGATTACCAGTGGGCCTGGAATGATGTTGATATGGAAGAATCCACGTAGAAGAGTCGTTTGTTATTTACTTTTCCGAAGAGTCGTTTGTTATTTACTTTTCCGAAGAGTCGTTTGTTATTTACTTTTCCAAAGAGTCGTTTGTTATTTACTTTTCCGAAGAGTCGTTTGTTGTTTACTTTTCTGAAGGGTCGTTTATCCTGAAGGGCCAAATTCTATTTCTATAAATAGAGGCCAGTTCTCATTGTAAAAGGATCATCGAGGAAAAGATCAATAAAATTCCAAGTTTGTTTCTATCCTTATGGAATTCTAAGTTTCTATTTTCACCAGGGAAGGCCGAGAGATCCTCATAGTTGCGTGGTTGTTTAGATGTCCATAGCATTGCTATAAGTTGTTCTTGTGATAAAAGTCCCTTGAACTTTTGAAAGCCCAAGAAAGAGAGGCTGTTGTGTTCGGGAACACCTTCAAAGAGCAAATTATGGTCCTGATATGGTATCTAAGCAGACACTCTGGTATTTTCTTGGTATAATCAAGAAAATTGTTTAATGTTTATTGACATATATGAAAAAGAACAAAAAGATGCAGCAGAGTTTTTACATCCTATGTCTTATACTATAGTAAGTCGACAAGTACGTATTGATCTTCTTTATCATCGTCTTCATGTTCTTCAGTGTGAGGAGATAGAAAAGAGAGAGAAAAAACAAAAAAGAGTTGCGTGATTATTGATCAGAATCTTAAAGTATATAGAGCCTAGTTAGTTTTTTACCATGTCTACTTCCAGTTCTTCGCCTGTAACTACTTCTGATGGGCTTGTATTAAATAAGGTTAATAGTAATAAATTAGATTATTTGTATGAAGTTTCTATTGAGCCAGAGGTGGTTAATCCTATCTCTTTACCTATTATTAATCCATATACTGCTTTTGGTAAAAAATCTTTCTCTCCAGCAAGGGTAATAAAGTCTTTAATTCAATATCATCCAAAAGGAGTTAAAGAATATATTCAGGCTTCTATGATTGATCAACATCCCATTTCTGCCACAAAAAGGGAACAATTCATAACTCTCCATACTCCAAATGATTTTCCTTTGCAATGGAAATAACAGGGATATACCCAGGCTACTTGTGATATACGGTGTGAGGACTCGTAAAATTCCTTATATTTTTCTTAAAAATTCCCTTTTATTTGGAAATTATTACTTTATAATAGCCCTACTACTCAATCACCCCACAATAAGTGCAAATGAATCTAGAAAGTAGGGTTTCACTTTTTGTTTTTTAAGTTAGCGTGAATTAGGGTTTTACGCCTATCCGTAGTGTGACTATCCGATACGAAGTGTGGATCAAATTTGGTGATTAAAAGTGAGTTTTAGATGATATTAAGTGTGGGATTAGAGGTGATAATAATGTAAGTTAAAACCCTAGTATACGCGATTTAAGGAAAATCGGCTCGAACCGGCGGATATCACTCACTACCGATTGACCACACCACTTGACTACCACTTCCTCACCATAAAATACATTGATATTAGTGCAAAATATCTCCCTCTTCGTCAGCCCTCTTAGCCGAAATATTTCACCAAAAAATGCAAGGAAAAGAAAAAAATTTTGAGATGGATTTTGGTTGCGACAAGTGGCAACCATCCCTTAAGTGTTGACCAACCAATTTTCCTCCATATTTATCATCAAAAAATACACAAATTGTGTGACGGCCCTACCTTACCCTAAGGCGAACCAAAGGGTTTGGCGGACCGCCTGCCCAGCTCTCGCCGGGACTCAGTCATACCTCAATCAAATCCGAAATAAAACCACAAGATCAAACGAAATAACAATCCAAAACTTAAAGTGAAACTTATATACATTTCTCTCTCAAAATATCGAATACACAAAGGTTCTCAATTCGTTATACGTCCAGCCCGTGCCAAGCACTAGGGCGAGAACCATTACAAAATCTGAAACTAGTCTAGACTAGTCTATACCGAGCTCTCGTCCTCGCTCGCCTTCCCCTGCTAAGGAAAACAAAACTAAAGGAATGAGCTAAAAGCTCAGTGAGGTTCGAACACATAATCAAACAATAAGTTCAATGCATTAACCATCAATAACCAATAATTCAAGAAACATTTACAATGGAAAGCAATACTAACACATTCATTAAAAGGATACGGGCTCACAGGGAGCCATTCGTTCATTCATTCATTCATTCTCCTTTCATTCCCTTATTCCTCCAATCATTTGAAAATGCATTTCGATAAGTAAAACCCCTCATTTGCATTGACATTCGTTCATTCATTTCATTCACCCTCTCTTGGACGTTGGCCAGGCTCCACCAGACTACAGGGTAATACTCGAGTATACCAAACGTTCACCCAGGGTCACTAAATCGCCCGACCGAGTCCGCTTCTGGCTCGAGTCGATCAGTAACGAAGGGTAAGGGCCCAGTTCAACCAAACGGCTTACATTCATGCACAACTAGCATTTAATTATTTAATCATTGAAAATTTCACATTCATTTAGGTCGAGTGCGATAAAGTACACACTCGCCTAGAAAACTCATTTTAAGCAATCATTGAAAACATTTAACATGTTATCATTCGTTCATAACAAGTCATATAATCAAGAACAAGCCACATAGTCAATGAAAATATAACAAATAAGGAACACTCACCTATTTACGCAAAATAACGTCCAAAGTATCCTTTCGGATAACACCCTTAAATCACCAAGGAACCCTAATATAATCAAAAGAACACATTATGCTTCAACCATCAAAGATGTAAGTGATTCAAAGAAAATTCGAATACGTACTAGTACAAGGTATAAATATGGTTTTGGTAGTGAAAAGAGTACATTTAAACCAAAGGACATAAGTAAAATATTTGTAAAACTTATGCTCACTCGTAAAACTTTAAAATCTCCATTTGAGTCAAAGTGACAAAGAAAACGTATTTCTATTAGTCGAAAATTTCATTTTTCCAAGGGTACAAGTTTCGGCCGAATTCTAACTTATGTACCTCGATAAAAGAAGACGCAAATACCCTAGATGGTTCACGTGGTATTCGCTCTCAAGCCTCACTCAAGTCACAAGTATATCTACCTAGTTTTTGAGCGTAAATTTGGGCAGCACGCCCTTTGTATTTACCCATTTTCCAGCCATTTATGGCTTCATTCTTTTCCTCAATCAATCCCAAAGTCATACACAACATCATCTCATTTCAATAGCCATTCCATAGGCTCCAAGTCATACAAGTACAAAATCAAGCTAGGAGCATGTGCGGAAATGAAGGTTGAGTCAAGAAACAAAAGATGGATTTGACGTTGTTTTGCGTAACGGACACAACCGAGGCTACCCTTATCGGATTGGGGTGAAATTTATGCCATTTCGAAGCTAAGACAAATTCCTACAACTTTGATGAAGACCACTCAGTCCAGTTTGTAGTGTATCTAAGTCAAAATTTCAAATGACAGAACAAGAATCTCGCATTCGGGCTAGTTAACCGCACTATGTTTAAACGACAATAACTCAGGCTACCAAAGTCCAATCGAGGTGATTCTAGGGGCGTTGGAAATCTAAGACATAGCACTACAACTTCTATGTTTTGGCCAAATGCTAATTCAGTACATATAATGGTGGAAAAGACACGACCAGATTGGTGAAATATTCAAAACTGATCACTGGATTCACCTAGGGCAGTCAGGTTATTTCGGTCTTTTCACAGGCTACGTTACTCCGATTGAGCTGAAATTTTGTAGGAAACTATAAAATATCATTCTATACAACTTTCATGTTTTGTGCTAAGCCTAATTTGGCTTCTAACATCACGGAATTTTCTACAATTTAAGTTATAATTCACATTTTTACCTTAAAACTACTACTACTTTCTCCTTTACAAGATTATATACCATATATATACATCATATAACACCTAACCCACAAGAAATGTAAGTGAATAAATCAAAACCCTAACTCAATATTCCTCCCTCCAATCATCACAAACATTTGAAACAAGCATCACAAGCACAACTCTAACATTAATACCCAACTTAATCATGATTAATGGAGAAAAAAAGAGTGATCAGCCATTATACCTCAAGACAAGACCTTGCAAGTGTGATCCTCCACTACTCCTTGAAATTTTTGGTTCCTTAAGCTTCCCAAGCTTCCAAACTAATGATTAATCGGTTTAGTTTTTCTTGTTTGCACTCAAAAGGTTGGATTCAAGGTTAAAAATTGAAAAACTCTCCTCACTCTCTTCCCTCTCCTTGCTCTCGGCCAAACCAGAAAAAAAAATGAGGGAAAATGAAGCAAAATGGATGATAAGAAGGTAGGACTTTGGCTTGGTCAAGGAACCATAAAAGACCAACACTTGTCACCACCAATTCCATCCAAAATTTTTTTTCCTTTTTTCCTTGCATTTTGGGTCAATAATTTCGGCTATAAAGGCTGAGGATGAGGGAGATATTTTGCAACAATATCAAGGATATGTGGTGGTAGGGAAGTGGTAGTCAAGTGGTGTGTTCAATCGGTAACAAACGGTACCCGTCGGTTCAACCCGTTTTTTCTTAAATCGCGTATATTAGGGTTTTTATCTTATCATTCACTAACTTATTATTATCACTTCTAATCACATACTTAATATCATCAAAAACTCACTCTTAATCACCACATTTATCGCACTAGCGGGTCCCACATCGATAATGCGTTTCAAATTTAACGTACACTAACTCATACTAGGAAAATGAATTTAAAACTGTACTTGCTTGTACAAATGCATAGAAATTTTAATATTTCCAAGGAAAGTATAAAATGTTGGCAAAGGAATAAAATAATGCTAAGAAAATGTGAAAATTTTTGGGTTCTCACAAATTGCCCTCATTTTCCTCCTCCTAGCCGTGAACAAGAGAGAGAGAGTGAGCAAGAGAAAAACAACTTCATTTCATCTTGATTTGCACCATTTGAGTGAAACCAAGAAAAACAAAACCGATTAACTTGTAGGTTGAGAGCTTGGGAAGCTTAAGGAACCAAAAATTTCAAGGAGAAGTGGAGGATAACTCTAGCAAGCTTTGTTTTGAGGTAATATGGCTGACCACTCTTTTCTTTTTCCTTAATCATATTGGAGTTGCTTTGTAACTTGTATTTGTGGTTGTAATACTTATATCAAGTGATTTTGGATGGTTGGGGTGATGAATTTGAGTTAGGGTTTGAATGATTCACTTATCATACTTGTTGTATGGGTGGTATATGATGTATATAAGTTGGTATAAGAGATGGTAGTGATGGTTTAAAACTAAAAATGAGATTTATACCTTGATTGTAGCAAATTTCCAGAATTGAAGTTAAGGTATACCCTGTTCTGCCCGGTTCTAGTTCACCATGTTAGAGGCCGAATTAGGCTTAGCTTAAAACATGAAAGTTGTATAGAATGATGTTTTATATGTACCTATAAATTTTCATCTTAATCCGAGCACTGTAACATGTGAAAAGACAAAAATACACCTGACTGCCATAGGTAGAACTTTAGGGACAGTTTTGACATTTCACCAATTTTACCGCGCCTGTTCACCTTGATACGTACTGAATTAGCATTTGGTCAAAACATGAAAGTTGTAGTTCTATGTCTTAGCTTTCCAACGCCCCTGGAATCACCTCGATTGGACTTCAGTAGCCTGAGTTATTGCCATTTAAACATAGCACGGTTAACTGACCTGTTTGTGCGATTCTGGTTCAGTAATTTCAAATTTTGACCTAGATACACTATGAACTGGACTAGGTGGTCTTCATCAAAGTTGTAGCTCTCTGCCTTAGCTTCGAAATGGTATAAATTGTACCTCAATCTGATAAGTGTAGCTTCGGTTGTGTCTGTTACGCAAAACAACATCAAATCTGTCTTGTGCTAAACTTCATTTCCGCACATGTCCTTTGCTTGTTTGTACTTGTATGACTTTGAACCTATTGAACGGCTATTGAAATGAGATTATTTTGTGTGTAACTGTGGGGTTGATTGAGGAAAAGAATGAAGCCATAAATGGCTAAAAAATAGGAAAATACAAAGGGCGTGCTGCCCAAATTTACGCTCAAGGGCTAGGTAGACATACTTGCAACTTGAGTAAGGGTTAAGAGCGATTACCCCTTGAGCCATCTAGGATATTTGCATCTTCTTTTATCGAGGTATATCAGTGAGGATTTGGCTGAACTTGTACCGTTGAGAAATACAATCATGACTACTAGGAATACGTTTTCCTTATACTTTCGACTCAAATGACATTTCCAAGTATAAATGTTACAAAGTTATATAGTTTGAAAAGCGAGCGAGTGTTTCACGAATATTCTCCAAGCGAATTTCCATTTCTTGATTCTTTCATTCCAAATCATCATTATCAATGGAAGGTGATGCCTTTTGGTCTCAAAATGGCACCATCACTTTTTCAAAAAGCTATGATAAAGATTTTTCAGCCTATCTTGCATACGGCACTCATCTATATCGATGATATTCTTCTTTTATCAGATTGCTTAATCAGTTTCATGATCTGGTAAAGCAATATGGTATAATGATTTCTGAAAAGAAAATGATTTTGGCAACAAAAGAAATTTCATTTCTGGGAATGAAAATTTCTAATGGAACTTGTACACCTGAACAACATGTTGGTCAATCTGTTAAAGATTTTCCAGAAGAAAATTTGTCAAAACGGCTAAGTTTCGAACCTTAGTCGATTTTCAAAGTTCTTAAACAAAGTTTTATCGCAGATTTGGACTCCAAACCCGGAGTACAACCCAGACACGATCACTAGAGGCATTACTTTTGGTTAGTGCTTCCAAATATCTGATTGAACTTGATATTTGTGATTTATCTTTGACAAATGTGATTACATGATATATATAAGTGATTTGATAGGGCAAGGGTGTACTTTACCGCACTTGCCCTAACATGATTTGTTCTTGTTCATACATTGCAATTGACTTGCTATACATGCACATGAATTGTATTTGGCCTGGAATTCTAGAAACCCTGTGGCTAGTTAGTCGAGTCGAGCCGGCAAGGGCCTGGTCGATTAGCTAACGAACCCTGGGTAGTTAGTGAAGTCGAGCGGAGTGCTATCTTCTCGACTAATCAGTATACTAGAGTACTACCACCAGTGTTTATTGTGGAGTTCGGGCCCGGTAAGGGGTTTGATCGGTGGATGGAGATTGGAGTTAAGTGGGATTCTACTGGACTATTTTCTTACTTGAAAGTTGACGGAGTGTCAACTACCAATCGATCAAGCTATGGTGGAGCCAGTATACAAGCAACTGTATCCTTACATGTGACATGTGAAATATTTGTTATTTGGCTATACGAAGTGCTATTGCTCAATTTTGACTTGGTTGCTCGCTATTTCACTCTATTGCTACTTTTACTTTATTTGATTGCCAATTTGATATTTGGAACTTCACTGAGCTTTAGCTCACTCCATTAATTTTGTTTTCCTTACAGGGGTACGAGCGAGACGTGAGTCGCGTACAGACTAGTATAGGCTAGATATTTTGAATTTTGATATGTACTCACGCTATTACTCGATTAGGATGATTTGTACTTGGATTGTATATACGTTGATGCATTTTGGGTATATAGAAGTTTTGTATCATGATTGTGCATCGATGTATATTATAAGTTTGAATTGCGATATTATTTATTGTCTATGGATGTATGCGCGTGATAAGAGTGAGTGAATCCTGGCGAGAGCTGGGCAGGCGATCCGCTGAACCCTTTGGTACGCCTTAGGGGGAGGTGGGGTTGTCACATACGGTGGTCTATTAGTCCCCTCAATAGAGGTAACCCACTAGGTACATCCTCCGGAAAGACATCTTGATATTCCTGCAAAAGGTTAGCAATAGAACTAGACAAGGAAACATCAAGTGTGTCAGTCACATATACTTCTTTACAAACCAAAAGTAATAGAACATGGTCAGAAAACAAAGCCTTTCGCACATCCTTAGCCTTTGCGAGCAAGACTGGTTTTCTCTCTTTGTTTTCCTCTTTGGCCGAGCTTTCCTTTCCTTTGTTTCCTTCCACTTTGCCAAGGCCTAACTCCCCTCTCTCTCTAGTCTCTCGAGTTTTCCCCTCACTTTCTTGCTTTTTCTTTTTCTCGAGTTCTAATTCAAATTCCCTTTGAAGTGTAGCTTGATCCTCTTGCACTTGTTGAGGTCTAAGAGACACAAACACAATCTTTTTATTACAATGGGAGAATGAATATTTATTAGTGAACCCATCCCAAGTAACTTTCTTATCAAATTGCCAAGGTCGGCCTAAAATAATATGAGCAGCTTGCATGGGTACAACATCACATAAAACCTCATCAATATACCTACCAATACAAAAAGATACTAAGACTTGTTTTAGTACGCGTACCTCTCCGCTATTGTTGGTAGTAGCTAGGTTCAATTTTTCCACCATATGTGCGCTTGCTTCATTCGTGCAGCTCCCGGGGTCAACCACCAAGCTACAAACCTTGTCTTTGATGTGACAACGCGTGTAGAATATGTTTTCGCGTTGTAGATCCTCCACGCTAATTTGAGTAGCTAACGCACGTCGAGCTACTAGGCCAACACGATCGGATGTGGGTTGCTCTACTTTGATTTCCTCTCCTTCATCCTCGACCAAAGATGGCATCTCCTCATACTCATCCTCTTCATCCGTTAGCACTTCTCCATTGGGCATCACTAGCATGACCCATTGGTTTGGACATTAGGAAGCAATGTGCTAAAAACCTTGACACTTAAAGCATTTAGTGTCACGGTTTCTCGGTTTAAAGGCTTTTTCATTGGCCTTGAATCCTTCCCATGGGGTCGGCTTGGAGAATGGGGTATTCGACTTCAAGGCTCCTTTTGAAACGCCAATTGGTTTTGATGAATTTTGTACAACCGAGGTGGTATTCTCGCTCCTTATGGTTGAGCTTCTCCAATTTCTAGGTTGAAAGTTGGGGTTTTGGCGAGTCGTACCCCTCCTCTTGAGCCTCCTTTCCACCTTGACAGCTTTGCCCAATAACTCCCCCATGTCAAGGTAGTGTTGAAGCTCCACAACATCTGCAATTTCGGCCTTTAATCCCCTAATGAATCGAGCCATAGTCGCCTTCTCATCTTCACGAACATCAGCCCTCATCATTGCCATTTCCATCTCCTTGAAATAGTCTTCGACTGTCATACTACCTTGAATGAGGGTTTGCAATTTATGGTGCAAGTCCCTATGGTAGTAACCTGGTATAAAGCGCTTCCTCATGATCCTTTTTAACTCCTCCCAAGTTCGGATGGTTGGCTTCTCATTTCTCCTTTGTTTGATGCGTAGTCGGTCCTACCAAATGGCTGCGTAGTCGGTGAATTCTTTGGCGGCCAACTTAACCTTTTGAGGCTCCATGTAATGGGTATAGTAAAAACTCAGCTCAATCTTCCTCTCCCAATCCAAGTATGCCTCGGGGTCCGATTTACCTTGGAATGTGGGAATTTTAAGTTTTATTCCCTTGAGTTGCTCATCACCATGTTTGTTTCGATGTATCTCTTCCTTCGGCCCTTCCTCTTCGTCCTCAAACTCCCTCTCCGAATTGGAGTCGCTTAGTTCAGTCAAGGTGAGCTTTCCTCTAGTTTTCTTAGAGGACTTCTTTGATGACTTCAACTGTTCGATTTGCTCTTGCATGGACTCAAGCTTGCGGTCGAATCTTCTTTGCATTTCAGTCCAAATAGCATCCATTTTTAATGCTAGTCATGCAAAACTCCACATAGCATCCATTTTTAATGGTAAGGTCGTTTTCGTGAGTCATATTAAACCTGCAAAACTCAACAAAGTGTTAATAGTAAATACATCACTTCTCTCCCTTACGTGTTTCTCTCGTGCTCGTGTTTCACTTGAGTGTAAGTCACTCTAATGATCTCACCAACACCTTCTCAAATCACCGGATTATCCCTCTTGAAGAAGTAGAATTCCTCAAGGAGTTTCAATCAAACTTCTCCCCAAGTTACACCAAGAAGGCAGCGTTTAATTGGCTGGATTTTGTAGGATAAAAACTGATTTTGGTTGACTCTAAAGAACTTAAACAGGCTGGAAAATTTGACTTGACTTGGGCGGACAAGTCGACTCGAGAATTGGAAAACTTAAGACTCAAATTAGGAAACTAGGAAAGTGTGGAACCTGAGACTGACTTGACCTCTTAGACAAGAATATATAGGCTCAAAGACACTTTTAAACCCCAAGTTTGTGGTTGGACAGCTTGCACAAACAAACAAGAGTGCGGCAGAATTTTGGAAACCTAGAAGTAACTCTACCCAACTTGCACTTGGCCGATTTGTTTGTTTTGGAAAGTTCCTACAAGTTTCCTTGGAATTTGTCTTTCGCAAGAATGGTTGCTGGTTGGGAAGTTCTAACGGTTGCAATCAATTTTGGAAAGTCCAGATTTGGTAGTCTTTGATATTGACTAGAATTTGTTTTGCTTCTCAAACCCAAGCCAACTAGGATTCCCAAATCAAGACTCCCTCTTGATCCGAAACTGTTTTGCCTTTCTTTTCTTGCGTGTCCTCTTCTTCTTCTTTTTTCTCTTTTGTTTTGTTTTGTTTTCTTTTCTTCAACGCAAAACAGATAGGTTCCTCTTCTCTTTTTTTTTTCAATCTGGATCAAAGGTTCAAGATCAAGAAACGGTTTGGGATTTTGTGTATAATGCAGCCGCTACTTGGTTCAAGAAGCAAGAACTAGGTATATCCAGAATTCAAGAATCCCACCAATGATTCAAGATATATCAAGAATTCCAAGAAACAAAGGTAAGTTTGTCAAGAACTTCAAGGAAATTAATGCAAACAGTTTCAACCTTTTTTTTTAGCGAAAGATACCAAAAACCCTAACCCCCTTTGTCATGAAAACCCTCGTGGAAACCACGGATCTTCAAGACAAAAATGACCAAATTCGTTTTGTTTTTTTTTTACTCTAGATGATTTCAAGAAACAAGAAGCAAGATGACAAGAATACCCAACACGGTCAAAACACAATGCACAAGAACGACTTGGACAGCCACAAAGCAACGATAACAAGAACAATGCAAATTAAACAAGCAAAAATGACAAGATAATCTAGTGAACAACTTGACAAAAAAAAAAACAACGACCAGAATTGAACAACTAACTAGGACAACATGCGACAAGGTTAAGACACAAGAGACAAGACACAATTTGGAGACGAGACACGGACAGAAAGCACGGGTTACAAGAACGAAAAGGACCAACAACGATCAAAAAGTAAACGACTAGATTTGGATACTCAAAGAAAAACTTACAAGACTCGATGAGATATACTTGATTACCAGCTCTGATTACCAGCTGATACGAATCAGCCCGGAGGTATGAACTCGTATCCCACGTAGTCCCGGATCTAGATGAAGAAAATCAAGTTGGAGTTGTGGAATAACACTTGACTCTTCTAGCCCTAGATTGCGAACCTTGAATCGAATCTCAACCCACAATCGCTCGAGTAAAGGAATCAATGTTATGGTAGTAGAACGCCACAATCAAGGTGTGTACTTGATTGATAAGTCCGAAGAATACTCTTGAGAAATTCTTAAGTATTCAAAAGAGACTCTCTTAGACAAGAGAAAACTGTTGAAACACTCAAATTCTGATTTATTCAATGACTAATGAAAACGTGGGGCTATTTATAGCCTTACATAGACACAAAACCTAATGTGTTTTGGAATTGTCTAGAAATCCTAATGTGATTTGGAATCACATATTCCTTGAGAATTAAATGACAAATTCGGTCCATTTGGAATCCTAGCTTTGGCCGATTCTATTAAAGTAATTAACAACTAATTGTAACATTAATCCCTTGCTTAGATGTGAGAACCCGTGGATTTTCTTATTTTTTAGACTTTATTTTATTTAATTGCATGCCTTTTCTATATTTTCTTTATTAGGAAAATTTTCTAGATAATTTTTATGAGTAAATATAGTTCTAAAATTATTTTCCTAGTATTAGTTAGTTTTTGAGAAATTAAGAGCGTATACCGGATGTGGGACCCACTAGTGCGGTAAGTTCGATAAAATTCGGCCAATTAGGTTAAGTTGTGTATACCGAGTTTAATTTATTAGGTGTTAAGAGATAATTAGAAGTTACCTAGATGGATTATCATTGGAGAGACAAAAGGATAGAGTTGCATTAAATAAGGGTGACAAGTGTCACCTTGTGATTAATTCTTGACTTTGACATCTTACTTACCTTTACTAATTAACCAAAAATTGACCAAAAAATCATCTTATTTCTCCCTCTCTTGGCCGACTTTCTTGGAGGAAAAAGAAGAGAAAACTTCCAACTTCTTTCTTCAATTTCTTGCCTTGATCTCACAAACCAACCGTTAAAACTTTGATTTGCTCCATAAAAACCTTTCCCTTGGTAGGATTAAGGTGAGTGGTGAAGTGGTTTGAGGAGCAAAGGTGCTAAGTTGCTTCCTTTCTTGAGTTTACAAGGTGAGTGGTTAAGGAATCTTTCCTTTGATCTTGATAATGTTCAATTAGTGATTGATAGTAGTTGAATAAGTGATTTTGTGGAAGAATTCTTGACTTTTGGTAGAGATTGGTGAATTTTATATTTATTCTTGATTTTTTTCTGTTTTTATATGTTTAGTATGGTGTGGCTATGGATGATGGCTTGGGATAGTCTAGAATGAAGCCATAGTGCGTAAATTGTAGTTAATTGCGAAAAATTTCCATGTTATGCAGAAAATTCCAGATTAGGGTTTCAATTTCCCCTATTCTGTCCGGTACTGTTACCCCTAGTTAAAGGCCGAATTGGCCTTAGTACAAAACATAAAAGTTGTAGAGAATGATGTTACCCCTGCTGTCCTGTTTCTGTCCGAAACTGATAATCAGCTTATGTAATTGGTTAGTTTGACCAGGAATACTACTGAATTGATTGTCAATGTCTTCTGAAGAATTATACCCTTGTATCTTAGCTTTCAAATGGCTTTGGAATTACCTGAATCGGAGTTGTGTGTGCTGAGATATGCTTGAATGAATCAGGACTGCTAGTTGAATTTCACAGTGAGCTTCAAACTGAAAAATCTGGGGTTGTTTTGGTAAATTTGACCTAGTTAGGGTGAGAACTGGACTACGTAGTCTTCATCAAAGTTATAGCCCTCTGTCTTAGCTTCGAAACGGTATAACTTTCACTTCAATCCAATTAGCGTTGTTTCGGTTATGTCCGATACGCTAAGTAGCGGTGAATCTGCCTTTTTGGTTCCTTAGCTTAAAGCTTATTTCTGGTCATTTTCCTAGCTAAATTTTGTACTTGGATGACTTTGAGCCTATTGAACGGCTGTTGTGATGAATTTATATTGTGTATGACTTTGGAATTGATTGAGGAAAATAATGAAGCCATAAGTGGCTGGAAAATAGGTAAATACAAAGGGCGTGCTGCCCAAATTTACACTCGAGGATTAGGTAACAATTTGAGAGCAAATACCATATGAACAATCTAGGATATTTGCGTCCTCTTTTATCGAGGTATATAAGGTCGGATCTGACCGAAACTTGTACACTTGGAAAAAAATGAAATTTATGACTAATAGAAATACGTTTTCTTCATTTCTTCGACTCAAATGGATATTTCAAAGTTTTACGAGCGAGCATGAGTTTTCCAAATATTTTACTCATATCCTTTGGTTTAAATGTACTCTTTTCACTTTCAAAATCATATTTATACTTTGTACTAGTAGTATTTGAATTGTCTTCGATTCACCTAACTTTTGCTGGAGGAACTGTAATATGTTCTCTTGATTAACCTTAGGGTTCATCGGTGATTGAGAGGGTTACTCGGAAAGATATTCTGGACGTTATTTCACCTTAATAGGTGAGTGTACCACTCCCCTAGATTGTTGTTTAATTGGTTTCTCTATACTTGAAATTTGTGACATGGATAACTGTGAACTCTGTTATTTTGAATGAACGAGGGTGTAGTTTATCACACTCGTTCTCTTGCCTGTCCTGTATAAACTGAAATCTATTACTTGTACCTGTTATGAACTTGAACCTGTTACTTGCACTTGTTATGATGTCGTTTGGAAGTGAGTCCAGTGACTTTCTGGTTAAACCTGAGCTCAACCTCATGGGGAGTTAATTAAATCGAGCCATGCAAGGGCTTGGTCGAGGAAATTGACAATCCATGGGTGCCTGTTCTTATGAAATCTTTGAGTATTGAGACTCTTGATTCCGGTATACTCGAGTATTACCATTCCTGTTCCTGTTTGGCGTTCGGGCCCGGTAAGGGGGTATGTTTGGTGAACGGGATTTTGGCGTTAAAGTGGTGTTCTACAGGACTGGTTCCTTCATTTGAACGTTGACGGAGGGTCAACGAGGCTGGATCAAGTATTGCAACGGGGATTTGGCTCCTGAGAGCCGCCTGTATCCTTTACATTGTGGTGTTCTTTCATCTCTTGTATTTGATGTGAATATGTGTCTTAAAAGTGATTTTTCATGAGTTCTACTGTTCCTACCGTTTATACTTTTGGTACCTCATTGAGCTTTTAGCTCACCCCGTCCCGTTATCCTTGTTTTCCTTACAGGGAACCATCTTTTGGACCAATGATCGTTTTGAAGAATGAATTGAGCCTGTATAAACACCCTTTTGTATAGCTCCATGGAAGTTAGAAACCCTAAATGTATCTTAATACAATGTTTCCTTTTGGTTTGTAAACTTACTACTATGTATATTTTGAAGTGTTTCCTCATGTTTATGTGACATATATTTGGGCATGTACATTTTCTCATGTTAAACAAAGTGTACTGGTACGGGGATGGACTGTGACGTAGCAGCGGCTCTTCCATTTCGTTTTGATTTTCGTGGGAATGTTGTACCAAAGATTGATTGTATCTTTTACTTTGGCTCATTTGGTTCTGAATGTTACCTTTTTGAAGTTCTTTTGAGCATTTGGAAGGGTTTATGTCTGTTCCGGATCCGTAGTCCCGGCGAGAGCTGGGCAGGCGGTCCGCCAAACCCTTTGGTTCGCCTTAGGGTGAGGTGGGGCTGTCACATTAGACACTAACAAATAACTTAATGAACTAGACGTTCTTCAACCCTCGCACCAAGCTTCCAACTTGGCTTCACTTGACTCAACGACTTGAATTAAAGTGTAACGAATTGCTTCATCCTTCTCAAGCTCGTGAGTGACATTGCATGGTCTACTCCATCATGTATGGTGCGGACTAGGACTTGCATGGATTCTTTAAGCTTCTTGGCACATGCCCTAGTCATTGGACCACTTAACTCCATTTGGTCTACCCTCAAAAAGTCGTGGTCAGCCGTTCCTCTTGCATCACACAAGGTCACTGGAAGTACACATTATAACAAATAAGACACTACTTATCAGACTCTTTTTTCTTTCAGCCCTAATAGTATAAAGACGTTGATTGAGCAAATCAATCTTAACTTAACGACTAACAATAGAATAAGACCAAGGATTTAAATACTCAGAAAAATTATCAATCTCACTCTAATAAACATATATTAACATATGACAATCTTCTTCATTATAATCTTCATAAGCACAATACTCTTGACCCTGAAAAATATTATTGCGAATATACCTATACCATGCATCATAATCTTCCCACAAGTGCAACCACTCCATGTTGGCTTGATATTCATGGATGATATTCATGAAATAACTTTGACTTTGAAAGGATGAGATAAATTTCCTTTCCTAATCACAACAAAGGTTAGGCTCTGATACCAAACTTCCCAGAACCCCAGACTTTTCCCGAGCCTACTACCATCTCTCTTATGGACTTACAATGCTCAAAGGACTTTAATGGTACTGGGTTGCAAGGACCATGCCTACCTTGTTGGATTAGGATTCGAACTATGAACTAAAGATATAACAAAGGATTTTGATCGGAATGGAATTCTGATCTTTTCATTGATAAGCATACCTATTTATGGGCTTGTTTGGAACCTCAAGTTTCTAGCAAGTTTGTATAATACTAGTTCTTTAAAAATTTTTGCTATAGGAACCCCAAAAAATTTATCAAAGTTTTTCACCTACACATTTCAAAATAATACACAAAAAACTTTCCCTTCAACTTTTCTTCTTTTTCCTCCCCCACCCAACCCACCACGTCCTCCGTCATCAGCCACCACCTCCACCACCGCTTCCGACGTTGGTCACTATTCCGGCCGCCAGTGCCGGCCGTCCTCTTTTTTTTTTTCTCTCCCTCCCCTCTCCCTTTGACCGATCTGTTGGTTTCCAAAACCTCTTTTTTCTTTTTTTTTTCCTTTCTCCCTTCCCCCTCCCCTCTGCCTCCCCCCACCTTCTTCTCGCTAGCTGCGATCTGGTCGCGCGACAGATCGCAAAGGGGGAGGGGAAGGGGGGCTGGGATCTGGTCGCGCGACTAGATCGTAGCTAGGGGAGGGGAAGGATGGAGGGGGAGAGACAAAGCTAAAAAAAAAAAAATTCAACCATGCAACAACTTTGGCGTTGGAGGGCGAGGGGGAGGGGAGAGGAGAGGGAGAGGGAAAAGAGGGGAAGAGAAAGAAAAAAAAATTTCCTATGGCTGCTGGGCGACCAAGGTTGCTGGTTGGGGGAGGAGGAGGGTGGCGAGAAAGGGGGAGAAGAGTGGGGAGAAAAAATGAAACAAAAAATCCATGGCTACACCCTGCAAGTTCTCTAGCGTTGGAGGCCGCTAGGGAGGGAGAGGAGAGGGAGAGAGGGAGAGGGAGAAGAGGGGCAGAGGTGCCGGGGGAGCGGGAAGAGAGAAGAAGAAGAAGAGAGAAAAGAAAAGAAAAGAAAAAAGAAAGAAAGAAAGAAAAAGAAAAGAAAAAAGAAAGAAAGAAAAAGAAAAAGAAAGAAAGAAATTTTTCAACCTAAAAATTTTTCTTACAACTTCTACAGTAATCTATAGTAAAGTTTTAGACAAACACCCAAAAAACTCACCTTTCAAACGGGGCCTATATAATGAGCAAGTGACCTTTCGGGCACTTGAAACAACAAACGACTCTTGACTCTTAACTATTTAAACTTGACCCTTCGATAAAGTAAAGATCTAAAATCTAAGGTAAAAGACACATCATCTTTTAACTTTTTGACTACCTTATTACAAGACAAACTCAACTTTTAGTAATGGCCAACACGATGACCTACAACAAACTTTTAATAATACATTTCTTCATCCGGAGTGTCAGATGGGGTGCTATCTGGATCTGTTATGTTCATTTCTTCAATGTAGTCAAGATGTCTTCTCCTGTTTTTGTGATAGCACCACCTTCCTCTAAGGCGTACCAAAGGGGTTAGCGGACTATGTGACAGCCCCACCTTCCCCTGAGGCGTACCAAAGGGGTTAGCTGTGATGGCCCCACCTCCCCCTAAGGCGAACCAAAGGGTTCGGCGAGTCGCCTGCCCAGCTCTCGCCGGGACTCAGTCGTTCACCACAGTCCTCACTTAAAATTGGAATAAATCACGAGAATAAATAGGGCAACGATCAATAACTTAAAGTGGAACTTATATACATTGCCATCTCCAAAAGGAAGTATAAAGATCGAATATACAAAGGTTCTCCATCCTTCATACATCCAGCCCGTGCCAAGCACTAGGCGAGAACCACTACAAAAGAAACAAAAGAACTAGACTGGCTAGTCTATGCTCTCATCCTGGTCGCCGTCCCCTGTTAAGGAAAACAAAACTAAAGGGGTGAGCTGAAAGCTCAATGAGGTTCCGAACACATAATCAAACAATCAATTCAAGACATTAAACATGGAGTATCAATAATTCAAGAAACATTTACAATGGAAAGTGATAGTAACACATTCATTAAAAGGATATGAGCTCACATGGAGCTATTCGTTCGTTCGTTCGTTCCCCTGACATTTTCCCTTATTCCTCCAATTATTTGAAAATTTCCTTTTTGAGAAGTAAAACCCTCGTGCCTTCGTTCGTTCATTCATCCCCTTCCGGACGTTGACCGGACTCCATCCATCCGGACGTTGGCCGGACTCCACCCATCCGGACATGGCCGGACTACAAGGTAATACTCGAGTATACCAAATTCACCCAGGGTCACCATATCGCCCGACCGAGTCCGCTTCTGGCTCGAGTCGATCGGTAACGAAGGGCAGGGCCCAATTCAGCCAAAAGGCTTACATCATGCGCAACTAATGTTTCAATCGTTAAATCATTGAAAATTTCACATTTCATTTAGGTCGAGCGCGATAAAGTACACGCTCGCCTAGAAAATGCGTTTTGGAAATCATTGAAAACACTTAACACATCATCAAACAACAACAACAAGTCATGAAGTCATGGAGAATATAACAAACAAGAAACACTCACCTATGTACGCAAAACAACGGGTAAAATATCCTTCCGGATATTATCCTCAGTCACCGAGAAAACCTAAAATTAACGAGAAAGAATATTACAGATTATCTAGCACAACAATTAGGTGCAATCAAAGAAACTCGCCAATTGATGAGTAAATCGTAATAAAAGATTTTAAAGTGAAACGAGGACATTTAGACCCGTAGACAAAATAATTAGGGTTTCATAGACCAAACGTAAGTATACCAGTTCAAATAGAAACTTAGTCCTCGAGCGAAAATTTGGGCAGCATGCCCTTTGTATTTTCCTATTTTCCAGCCATTTATGGCTTCATCCTTACTCAATCAAGCCCAAGGTTATACATAACACAATTTCATTTCAATAGCCATTCCGTAGGCTCAAAACAAGACAAGAACAAAAATTAAGCTGATATCGAGTGCGGAAATGAAGTTTACAAAAGACAGTTTTGACATCATTTTGCGGTTTTGGTACCATAGGCACTACGATTATCGGATGGAGGTGCAATACACACCGTTTTCAAGCTAAGAGATAGAGATACAATGTTGAAGAAGGCCACTCAGTCCAGTTTCTAGTGCAACTAGGCCAAAAATGCAGGAGACTAAACCAGAACCGTAAAAATAGGTGAACAAACCGTATTCTGGTTAATAAACTGTAAGTCAGGATACCTAAGTCCAAATCAAGTGATTCCAAAGCCATTCGAAAGCTAAGACATCAGGATACATTTATTCAGAAGATCTCAACAACCAATTCAGAAGTATTCCCAACCAAAATAACCCATTACAGAAGCAATTCTCAAATTCGGGTAGAAACAGGGCAGCAGGGGTAATTTGGCCTTTTCTCAGGATACGTTACTCCGATTGAGCTGAAATTTTGTAGACACCTATAAAATACCATTCTCTAAAACTTTCATGTTTTATTCCAAGCCTAATTCGGCCTCTAACATGGTGCAATAAAACAGGACAGAAAGAGGGGAAATTTTTCCAGAAATCTGAAATTTTTGTTTTCAATGCAACCTTTCTTGATTTCTTGCTCTAATCATCACTAAAACCGCTTATATAAGCTTAGATACCATATATCTCATCCATATAGCAAGGATAGGTAGCAAGTACCTCAAACCCTAACTCACATATATCACCTTTAAATCATCATAACAACTTGTTTCACTACTAATCCAACCACAATCATGCATGATGCACAACTTAAACCACAATAAAAGAACCAAAGCCATGGTTTAGCCTTATACCTCAACAAATGAAGCTTGCAAGAGTAATACTCCACCTCCTCTTGGAATTCTTGTTTCCCCTAGCTTCTCAAGCCCACAACTAACACTTTAACCGGTTTAGAAGTTTAATTTCTCACTTGGATGGCTAAAATCAAGAAGAAGGAAGTTGTTTCTTGCTCTCTCTTTCTCTCCTCTCTTGTTTGGCCAAGCAGCAGAAATAATGAAGGAAAAGGAGCAAAAATTGGGGATAAGAAGGAAGACCATCTCTTGGTCAAGAAACCCTTAGGTGGCGACACTTGGCGCCACCACCTCCTCTCATTTTTCTCTTTCTTTTCCTTGCTATTTCTAACCCTAAGTTTCGGTCAAGTTAGCTGGCAAATGAGAAGATATTTTGCTCAAGTATCAATGAGCTCATTTGGTAAGAAAGTGGTGGTCCAGTGGTGCGTTCAATCGGTAGTGCGCGGTACACGTCGGTTCGCACTGTTTTTCTTAAAAACACATGTACTAGGGTTTTTTTCTTCCTATTCACTAACCTTATATCATTGCCCCTAATCACATATTATTTCTCACTTAAAAGTCACTTTTAGTCACCAAATTTGATCCTTGTTCCATACCGAAAATTCATCCGGCGAAAATCGCGAAAACCCTAATTTTGCCCCAATCTTAAAACCAAAAGTGAAACCCTACTTTCTAGGTTCATTTGCACTTATTGGGGAATGCTTGGGTAGTAGGGCTATACTAATTGAATAATTTCTAAATAAAAAGGCATTTTTGAGAAAAAATATAAGAAATTTGCGAGTCCTCACATTAGCGAACTGCCTGCCCAGCTCTCGCCAGGACTACTAAGACGGTTATACACAAACTAAGACGTTTGGGAAGATATATAGATATTAGTGCTCCAAAACGAGTCAATAATCACAAAACGGAAAACGCAAATCGAAACTGAAAGTGAATAGTGACCGCCACGTCACAATCCAGCCGGAACCCAATCGAATACAGATAACGTTATATAACTCTAGAGAATGACCAATCTAAACCAAATATAAAGCATGAACAAGATTAAACAGGTTTATATACGTACGTTTGTCATTTACAAATCAAAAGGGAAATATTTGGATCAAGTTACATGTAGGGTTTTCCAACTCCCAAGGAGCTATACAAAAAGTATTTATACTAGCTCAATTCATTCTTCAAAATGATCATTGGTCCAAAAGATGGTTTCCAAAAGTTGATCCTGTAAGGAAAACAAAATTAACGAGGGTGAGCTTACGCTCGTGAGGTACCGACAAGACACACCGAGATAATCATGCTTAGGCAAGGAACACATAAGAAATTACATTATCATAACCAAAGGTAAAAGGATACGATCGGCTCTCAAGAGCCACTTTCCACTTGCTGTACTTGATCTCAAACCCGTCGACACTCCGTCAACGTTTGGAGTAAGGAACAAGACCGTAGATCCCACTTTACACCACATTCCTTCCACCGAACATTCCCCTTACCGGGCCCGAACACTTCACAGCAACAGAAAGGCAATACTCGAGTATACCACAGGGTCGAGAGGATAACACTCCACTCGACTAACAATAAACCCACAGTTGGTTATCGAATCGCCCAGGCCCTTGCCGGCTCGACTTGAATAACAACCAATGGGGTATGAGCTCAGATATCACAGGTAAGTCGTTGGTCATAGTCCCAAACGACATTAAGTCATGCCCAAATACAGTTTCACAGTTAAACAGTAACAGTCATATAGATAAGAGAACGAGAGCGATGAAGTACACTCTCGTCTCATTCAAGCCCACCAAGTTCACATATTCAAGTATATCGATCATTTAAGCATTAAACCATATAATGGTACACTCACCAATCAAACAAAGAGATTTCACAAATTTCTGCCCAACGATCGCCTTGGGTCACCGGCACGCCCTAAAACATTCAAGAAAACACAATGAGACTCGAACACGAGTCATAAACCTAATCCACATACTACTAATGCAAAGTCAAAAGAACTTGAAAGTGAAAATAAGGAACACTTGGTGCTAAAGGTTTAGACAACCCCAAAGTCACTCATAAAATAATCTCATTTCAATAGCCATTCGATAGGCACAGTATCGTATAGGTACAATGTGAGACCCCGATTAGTCCTTCAGTTGGATATTATGTGATGCTAATTATTTGTGTGGTAAAATTTGGGTTTTAGGGTTAATTGGAAAACCCTAATTTGGGTTATGATTAAAACTCTAGTTTATGTATTAATCACAAGTTTGAGTTGTAGTTAGAGTTAGTTATGCTAGTGTGTGGTTTAGTATAGGATTCGATCCAGTTAGCATTCTTTTACACAGGTTACGTAGGTTTAAGAAGGTTAGAAAACCCTAGACTAGCAAAACCTCTAGTGTTATGATCTATTTGAAACCTTAAGTTGGGTTTAAACCCTAATTTTTCTTATGACAAGAAGGTTATTGTTTCATTGCTTTTATGTAGGATAAAGTATGATTAAGTATAAGTGATTAATATAGGAGGGTGATTAGTGAAGTAATTAAGTGTGGTTAAGTGTTTTAGACTAGATTAAGTTTATATCCTATGGAGTTAATTGAAAGCTTTCTATTTATGTTTGGGCAATAGTGTAAGAAAGAGAAATTAAAGGTGTAAGGGCTAAGGAGCAAATTGGGAGCTTTTATTTGATTGGTGGTGTTGGAACATATCTTCCAAAGCTTTGACTCATCTTATATATCATAGGATTTCTAAGACAAACATAAGAAATAAAACAAAGCAAGACTAAAGAGAGAAAGAGAGAGAGGGCCGAGAGTGAGGTGAAGAGGAGAAGCAAAATTTCTTCCAATTTCTTTCAAGTTTAGCCAATCATCTTGAGCTTGGAGCTTAGGGCAACAATCTTGCCACTTGATTGTGGTGGTTTGATCATCAACAAGGCTTGATTGAAGGTAAATCATTTGATTTGAAAGTTAACTCTTGGTGATTAAGTCTTGAAACCATGTGAAGTGATGTTTTTGGTTGTAAATATGAACTTGGATGGTTTATATGATGAATATTGAGTAGTTTATTAGTTTATTTTATTGGTTTATTTCTGTCCAAATTTCGGTTAAGGCTATGGGAGAATTAGGGTTTCTTGTTTCATGGTTATTCAAGTTGATTTGGATGATTGTTTGGCTTGTAAGTGGAGTCTTTGATGTGTTAATCTCACTTGAATGGTTGATTCTTAGCAAAATCAGATTTGGCCTTGAAACCCTAGTTCTAGGGGAAGTTAGTTTGGTTGAGTTAAGGCTTTGATGATTAGGGTTTGAGTAGATAGGTTTGGAGGTTAATAGAACTTGTATGATTAGAGCATAGGAAAAGTTGGGAGAGGGATTTCAAGTCTTTTGTGGAGCTATTAGGAGCTGGTAAGTGTGTGTTTATTTGGTAGGAATTTGGCTAGGAAGCTTGCATAAGAACCATAAAAACGGACGGTACGTTTGCGGCGCGCGAAACCGGTCAATCTGGAAAACAGGGCAGCCCTGAATCTGAACTTTGGCTCTATTTTTCTTTGTGCTACGTATTGATTCAGAATTTGCCCAAAACATGAAAGTTGTAGCTTCTTAAGTCCTTGTTTTGCATGCAAAATTTCAGCCCAATTCGATAGTATAGCCTGAGTTATGACCAAAACACTAATAGCTATGCAAAACTGTGGATTTGGTGACGTTTCTTGATTTTGCTTCTGACCGTGCTCAGCTCACATTGATAACGAAGGAACTGGGTGTTGAGGTCTTCATAAGACTTGTAGATCTTTGTTTTATATTTGAAACGGTATAAATTGCGTCCAAATCCGAGTTCCGTAGCTCTAGTTACACCCAAAACAAAATCGGGTGTCAGAACTGCCTTGGAAGTTGGACAGTTCTGATAGGAACTTTGGACCCATTTTTCCTTATGCTCTGTACTGATTCAGCTTTTGGTCAAAACACAAAAGTTATAGCCTTATAAATGAGCTTTCCAAGGCCTCTGGAATTTCTTAATTCTGATCTCTGAGTCATGAGTTATGGTCATTCAAAGAGGGCCTGTTTGGTAACCTAAATTGAAACGGCTGGGACTGTCTTGTGTATTTTTTCCCTAGTTCCATTGTGATCTGGACTACAGGGCCTTCATTAAAGTTGTAACTCGTTCTCTTAGCTTCGAAACGGTGTCTCACACACTTTAATCCGACATTCCTAGCCTAACTTGTAGTCAAAACAGTTTTGGGTGGCAAATCTGCTCATTTCCGTTTGCCTGTCGTTTCCGCTTCCGTTCACCATTTCCGCGCGTGTGTGTATCCGTTTTGCCGTTTCGCTTTATTTGCGCATTTTAGTAGTTGTTTGTGTGGTAATGTGGTGCAATCTGTTATTTTAGACAGTGATGGGCTAGACGGTGCCAGTGGGGCCTACTAGCTGAGATACGTGACGTGATCTTCACATTTTGCTATACTTGATCTTTGTGTAAGTATCTCCAGGCCGTTTTGGTATATCACTTGCTATGGTGCTTTTGGTTGTGGATGAAAGAGGGTACTTAAGGCGAGGGTGTAACTTGATCAACACTCGACCTAAACTCTAATTTGTTCTTGTGGGCTTCTTTTTTTATTGAGCTGTGTATATATGAATTATTTTTGGTGCTGAACCCTTTGAGCTTGTAACTCGGGGTGACTTTTTTGTGAAATTTGGTGAAATATGATGAAAAGTTTGTGGGCCCCGATCTCAAGACCTAGACCCGGACTATTCGAGCCGGCCAGGGGCTTGGTCGAAACAAGTCGAACCCTAGTCTTAAGGTCACCAAAGTTTTGTAGGTTTTTGTGAACCAAGTTTGTGAACCGAGCTTGTGAACCAAGTTCAATTTCGTTTCGTTTGCCCGAGCCATTTTGTGAGGTGACTGGCCAGTGTGGGTGATAAGGTGTACGGTGGGAGTAAGTGGAGTTCTACGGACCATTATTTGTGGTCGACGGAGTGTCGACAGGAGGTCACACATGGCACATGACGTGGTTTTGGAGCCAACCTGTATCCTTAACTTGTGTTGTTATTTTGATATTTTTGATTTGACATCTTTGTGACGTAATTGTTCGTCTTAATGTGAAATTTACGTTTTTACCCCTGTTTACTTACTAAGCATATAGCTTACCCATTTCCCTTTGTTTTCCATAACAGGGGCCGACGCGGGGAACTTTTGGCACTATCACTAGTATAGTTAGGCTTGGTTTGTAATAGCCGGAGAACTAAGATGTTTTTCTTGTTTTAGTGACCTGTATAAGGACCCCTCTTTGGGTCTACTTTATATTTTGGTTATTAGCATAAGATAATGTAGTAGTCTGGATAACTCCTTTTGAGGATGTAAATACTCTTTTGGGATTGAATATATTGTGAATAGTACTCTTTTGGTTTAGATAGTTTTATTTGCTTTGTGTTTTGAGTCCTGACGCGAGTTAGGTAGCGTCTCGCCGATACCCTCGGGGTTCGCCCTTGA
Organism: Coffea eugenioides; assembly: GCF_003713205.1. Taxonomy (NCBI): domain Eukaryota; kingdom Viridiplantae; phylum Streptophyta; class Magnoliopsida; order Gentianales; family Rubiaceae; genus Coffea; species Coffea eugenioides. The sequence continues at coordinate 31,403 of NW_020863532.1, forward strand.
GAGAAATGGGGGCGTCACATTAATGAACATTTGAACACATGTTTTAAGGCAATTCATTGGAAAATTTGTGATTGTTTACTTTGACGACATTTTGATTTATAGTCGCAACATGCATGAACACATAGAGCATTTGAGATTGGTTCTTGATACACTTCGGAAGGCGCGTCTACACGCTAACCTTAAGAAGTGCACCTTTTGTACTAATGAGCTTGTGTTTTTAGGATATGTTATGAGTTCACAGGGCATCAAAGTAGACGATTCCAAGATTGAGGCCATCAAGCAATGGCCGACACCAAATCCGTCCTTGAGGTGCGCAGTTTCCATGGATTGGCGGGCTTCTACCGGCGCTTTGTCAAAGACTTCAGCACCATTGCTGTCCCATTGACCGCCGTGACAAAGAAAAATGATAAATTCCATTGGGGAGAAGCCCAAGAACAAGCATTCCTTACTCTTAAGGACAAACTCACACATGCACCTGTCTTAGCATTACCAAATTTTAACAAAACCTTTGAGATTGAGTGTGATGCTTCTGGTGTAGGGATTGGAGCTGTTCTCATGCAAGACAAGAGGCCTTGTGCATTCTTTAGTGAGAAACTGGGAGGTGCTGCACTGAACTACCCCATGTATGAGAGCCTTGGAGACATGGCAGCACTATCTTCGTCCAAGGGAGTTCGTGATACACACTAATCACGAATCATTGAAGTTTCTCAAGGGGCAACCGAAATTGAGCAAGAGACATGCCAAATGGGTAAGCTTCATTGACACCTTCTCTTATGTCATTAAGTATAAAACTGGCAAAACGAATGTGGTAGCCGATGCACTTTCTCGTGGACATTCTTTGCTTGTTTTCCTTGATGCTAAGCTGCTAGGTTTTGATATGCTTAAAGAGCTTTATACACATGACCTCGACTTTGGTGAAATTTATGCATCTTGCATTAAGAGTCCGCATGAAAAGTATTTCTTGCATGATGGATTTTTGTTCTATGTGGACAAGTTGTGTGTGCCTAATTCATCTATTCGTGATCTTTTGGTTAGAGAGGCACATAGTGGTGGTCTCATGGGTCATTTTGGCATTATTAAAACCTTAGCAATGTTGTAAGAACACTTTTACTGGCCTCATATGCATAGGGATGTTGAACGCATGGTTGGTAGATGTGCCATTTGCCATACGGCCAAGTCTAAAATGAATCCATATGGCTTGTATACCCTATTGCCCATTCCGCATTATCCTTGGGTAGACTTGTCTATGGACTTTGTCATGGGCCTCCCTAGGTCACCAAGGGGTAATGACTCCATCTATGTGGTAGTTGATAGATTCTCTAAGATGGCTCATTTTATCCCTTGTCATAAAACTGATGATGCATCTCATATTGCTAACTTGTTCTTTAAAGAAATTGTACGTTTGCATGGTATGTCTCAAACCATTGTTAGTGATAGGGATGTGAAGTTTTTGAGTTACTTTTGGAAGACTTTGTGGTCTAAACTTGGCACTAAACTATTATTTTTCGACACAAGTCATCCGCAAAGCGATGGACAAAACTGAGGTAGTCAATCGCACCCTTGGAACTTTACTCAGGGCTTTTGATAAAAAATTCTTCAATCTTGGGAAGAGGTGTTTTTGCCCCATGTTGAATTTGCGGTATAATTCGAACTGGTTCATGTGGCAACACACTACTCACCATGTTGAGATTGGTTTATGCGCTTTAACCCCCTGACCCGCTTGAAGATTTTGGCACCCTTTACCTTCCTTTGAGCACACTAGTTTAAGATGGGAAAAAGAAAGCTGAAGCTATTTCGAGTCATAACCATTGAGAACCGTAATGCAGCAATACATCTAGCAAGCTAACAAGCATCATCGTAAGATGATTTTTCCGAACCTAGAAGATTGGGTTTGGTTGCACTAAGGAAGGACCGATTTCCCTAAGCAGCACAAAGCCAAACTGTTCGCAAGGGGAGATGGACGCTTTCGAGTGCCTCAACGAATCAATGACCAAATGCCTACCAAATTGGAGCTACCCTGGGAGTTACAATGTAAAGCGCGACTTTCAATTGTCGCGATACTTGAGCCATTCCCTTGAACGAGGAGGATCCAGAATTTGAGGACAAATCCTCCTCAAGTGGAGGGGACTGATGTGTGGCACGAATGGAGATGGTAAAAACCAAGTGGCGAGTTAAGCATTGGGCCCGTTACAGAGCAGCGGGCCAAGCGCTTTCAAAGAGTTTCTCCAAGCCTTGTTCGAAATGTTGCAATGACCAACAAGGGGTTCCATAGGAACATTGAAAGGCTAGAAGTTTGATCCATACGGGAGATGTCTACACATTGATCCAAGCCCATGAGGAGCTAAGCGATGGTTGTTAGTTTGGCTTTAGTCCATTAGCTAGTCTCTTCAAATTCTTTAATTAAAGGCTCGGCCCACTTAACTCTAAGGATGGCCGAACCCTCCCCTTGCCCTAGCCCTAGGTTTTCATTAGCTCTTTTAGCCTATAAAAAGGCACAAGTTGTACGGTTGAAGGGTTATGTACTTTGATAATAAAAATTCCGTTTTGTTTTCTCTTACAATTGGAGAGTACAATTCCATTAACTTGCTTGGCAAGGGTTCTTGAGCAATCTTGCGATTGTTCTTGATTGTTCAACCGACCTATCCACTAGAGTATCCACCTCGATTGGAGTCATCGTTCTACCGCCTTGATTCAAGTCGTGTCGTCCTTCTTGAGTCTAGGAGTCGAAATCCAAATGGTTGGAAACCTCGCTAGATCCTTGGGCAAACGTGCCACGTGTCTCGAAATGCGTTGATCGATGAGCGTGTATCACTCTCACTCTTTGCGGACCAAGTTACCAAAATTCAAGTGTGTTTTTCGTGTCCTTTGCTGCCTTTTTGAATCGTTAGTCAATCTTAAAGTTTCAACTGTTCATACGCCACTTTTGGGGAAAAACTTGATTGAAGTTTATTGAACTACTTGGAGAAATTTCTGATTTCTTCAAGGAAGCGAACAAGGGATTTGAGAAGTGAGTGGTGAGAACATTGGAGTGTTTTAAACACTTGAGTGATAAACGAGGGTGAGAGAAACACGTCAGGGAGTGAGTGAGGCATTTTCTATTAACGTTTGTTGAGTTTTGCAGGTTTAAAACATAGCAAGTGGAGATGAAATGACTATTGCTCAATTTGCTCTAAAATTGGACACCATGATAGCAGAATTTCAAAGAAAGCTTGATCTCAAGTTTGAGACAATCCATAAATGCATTGATAATCTAGAAACTTCAAGGAATTCCTCTAAGAAATCTCGAGGGAAACAACCTTTGAATGAGTCTAGTAATTCAAATGCGCACACCAAGCTTGAAGATTGGGAACAAAGGCCAAGGGAACATAAACATAAACCGAAGCGTGAGAATGAATCTCTCAAGAGGAGGGGTCCCATGCAATCTACCTAAAGTCGACTTATACAAAAGGTGATAAGAAAGTTCATTCAACATATTCTAGGCCTAAACCTAGAGTTGAACCAGCTCATAAGGAGTCATTTTGGGGAGATATATCAATTTATCTTCTACACCAAAAACAAATGGAGTCAAATTGATGCCATCAAAGTCTTCTAAGGAGGAGGGAGCCGAGTCTATTTCTAACAAAGGAGTATCTCATCCTATTGAACCATTTGTTGAGGAGGTTGATAATGAGGAAACAATCGAGGGCATTGAGCTAGAAAAAGAGATGAAAATATATAATGAGATGAGTGGTAAAAAGGATGTAAAGAGAGAAAATGACCTGATTTTGAGCAAAAAATGTGAGGGCTTATTGTTTTCCTAACAAACTTACCTTTGCTTTGTTTAGTATTTCTTCTTTT
>NW_020863533.1:0-24778 GCF_003713205.1 Coffea eugenioides
ATATGCAAGAAAACAGTTCAAAAGTAAATAATGCAAGAAAACAGTTCAAAAGTAACTTTGGAAACAGTTCAAAAGTAAATAATGGAAGAAAACAGTTCAAAAGTAACTTTGGAAACAGTTCAAAAGTAAATAATACAAGAAAACAGTTCAAAAGTAACTTCGGAAACAGTTCAAAACAGGAAACGGTTCGTAAATAACTTTAGAAATAGTTTGAGGTCACTCACCTCCATGGCTCAGAAATCATCCATCATATAACATTGCTTTGCTCAAATCCAAGTCTTAGATCACAAACTCAATGCAAAGAAATCCCTTCAAAGTTCGGACAGCACTTCCCCTGAATTTGCTAACTTTTCCAGCCATCATGGCTTCATTATTTCCTCAGCCAGTCCCAAAGGTACACACACAACAACAAGTTCATCCAATAGTCATTCAGCAAGCTCCAAGTAGTACTAGTACAAGTCAAGCTAGGGAAAAGTCCGGAAATGAAAGTTAAGCTCAAAACCAGAAAAATAGTTTTTGACGTCATTTTGCGGTAATGGCACCAAAGGCACTACGATTATCGGATGAAGGTGAAAGATTCACCGTTTCGAAGCTAAGAGATAGGGCTACAATATTACAGAAGGTCACTCAACCCAGTTTCGAGTGTAACCAGGTCAAAAATGCACGATACTACACCGGAATCACAAAAACAGATTCACAGAACGCATTCTAGCGGAAACATCATAAATCAGGCTACCTAAGTCCAAATCCAGAAATTCCAAAACCATCTGAAATCTAAGAAACAGGGCTACATTTAATCATAAGGCCTCAACAACCAATTCAAAAGAAATTCAAGCAAAAACAACCAATTACAGTCGCAATTCTTACATTCCGGTAAAACCAGGACAGCAAGGGTAATTTCGACTTTTTTCATTCTACGCTACTCCGGTTGACCTGAAATTTTGTAGGCACATCTAAAATGTCATTGGCTACAACTTTCATGTTTTAAGCCAAGGCCAATTTGGCCTCTAACTAGGAGCTATAAATTCGGGCAGAATGAAGAACATCAAACCCTAACTTTCTACAATTTCTTCCAAATCAGAAATTGGTTGCAATTATCCACTTTTTCCACCTTCTAGAGTCATTATATACCATTTCCAATCATCATAGATAGCCACACAATCATGCTCATATTAAAACAGAAAAATCCCCAAAAATAATAAAACTTCATCACTTCAACCACAAATCAAGAATAATCCATAATATTGCATCTCATACCACCACTAATCATGATTTAAGCATCAATTAAGGGAGGAGGGTGGTTCTTCACAACTCACCTTAGCAATACAAGAGATAGAGAAACTAGCCACCTTAGCTTTCCAAACAACTTCACAACCAAGCTCAACTCCACCAAACTAAGAGGTTTTATGGAGTAAATGGAAGATTAATCGGTTTAATTGAAAGATTGGGCAAGATTGGAGACTAGAAAATTGAGAGCTTTTCTTCCCTTTTTTGAGCAAGAGACTTCGGCCAAGAAGCTTGCAAAATGAAGAGATTTTTGGCCAATTTTAATTAAATGGTAAAGTTGTGAACAGTAGTCAAGCTCAAGACTAAATCTTATGGTGACACTTGTCACCTTTAGGTTTAAAATTTATCTTTTTGTCTCTCCAATACAAATATCTTAACACTTTGTAAAATAATATCACTTAATACAAAATTCCAACAAGTTGTCAAAAATATAATGCATTTACCGCACTAGCGGGTCCCACGTCCAAAATACGCTCGTAATTTCTCAAAAACTAATCGATACTAGAAAAATCATTTTAAAACTATCTTTGCTCATAAACTTTATCTGGGGAATTTTTCTAATAAAGAAACTGTAGAAAAGGCGGGCGATTAAATAAAAGAAACCCTAGAAAATTAGAAAATTTTCGGGTTCTCGCACTCATACTTTTCGGGGCGTCACAATCTCCCCTCCTTAAAAGAATGTCGTCCTCGACATTCCCTCTTGCACCAATCAAGTCAAGACATCCCGCAAAAAAATCTCTCAAGCATTCCAAGCAGACACGAAGAGTCAAATCAAACCCACAGTCCGGCATCCTAAACTTCAAGCCTAGGATACACTACAGAGATCTGAAGCCTAAGCTCTGATACCAACTGTGACAGCCCCACCTCACCCTAAGGCGAACCAGAGGGTTCGGCAGACCGCCTGCCCAGCTCTCGCCGGGACTCAGTCGTTCACTACATTCCTCAAATAAATTACAATATAAATCTCAAATATTACATCAAATGTTCCAACATTTACATATCAAAAGCGAAGCGTCCATGCTTCCACTGCGCCACTCTGATCCATGATCCCAATTATTATACCAGAGGAATTCCACAACAATAAAATCACAACAAGCCTTCCTTCGCCACGAGCCCTGTGGAGGGGAATAAAATAGTTTTTGGGGTGAGCTAAAAGCTCAGCGAGTAACCAGAAAAATCAGTAATCAAATCGGTTTCACAATAGTTCATTTCAATGATGTCATAAATCAATGATGTCATAAATCAAATGATAAGTCCAGAAACAATTACAACATTTACAAGACATTAAATATGGAGTATCAATAATTCAAGAAACATTTACAGTGGAAAGCGATAGTAACATTCATGAAAAGGATACGGGCCCACATGGAGCCAAATATTCCCGCGCGCGCTCATTCTCCTGACATTTCCTCCTTCCTTCAATCTTTTGAAAAGCATTTGTTTTTTTTTTCTTTAAATGAAATCCCCGCACATTTGATCATGCATTTCATTCACCCCCTTCCCAGCCATTGGCCGGGCTCCACCAGACTTCAAGGTAATACTCGAGTATACCAAAACGTTCACCCGGGTCCCTAATCGCCCGACCGAGTCCGCTTCTGGCTCGAGACGACCGGTAACAAGGGGCAATGGCCAGTTCAGGCCAAAAGGCTTACATTCATGCGCAAGTAGCATTTCAATCATTAAATCCTTGAAAATGGTACAGGTATTTAGGTCGAGTGCGATAAAGTACACTCTCGCCTAGAAAGCTCGTTTTGGAAATCATTAAAAGCACTTAACACATTATCAATCAATAATAACAAGCCAATAAGTCAAGGAATATAGCAAACAAGGAATGCTCACATGTAAGCACGCATGATATGCAAGAAAACAGTTCAAAAGTAAAGAATGCAAGAAAACAGTTCAAAAGTAACTTTGAAAACAGTTCAAAAGTAAATAATGCAAGAAAACAGTTCAAAAGTAACTTTGGAAACAGTTCAAAAGTAAATAATGGAAGAAAACAGTTCAAAAGTAACTTTGGAAACAGTTCAAAAGTAAATAATACAAGAAAACAGTTCAAAAGTAACTTCGGAAACAGTTCAAAACAGGAAACGGTTCGTAAATAACTTTAGAAATAGTTTGAGGTCACTCACCTCCATGGCTCAGAAATCATCCATCATATAACATTGCTTTGCTCAAATCCAAGTCTTAGATCACAAACTCAATGCAAACAAATCCCTTCAAAGTTCGGACAGCACTTCCCCTGAATTTGCTAACTTTTCCAGCCATCATGGCTTCATTATTTCCTCAGCCAGTCCCAAAGGTACACACACAACAACAAGTTCATCCAATAGTCATTCAGCAAGCTCCAAGTAGTACTAGTACAAGTCAAGCTAGGGAAAAGTCCGGAAATGAAAGTTAAGCTCAAAACCAGAAAAATAGTTTTGACGTCATTTTGCGGTAATGGCACCAAAGGCACTACGATTATCGGATGAAGGTGAAAGATTCACCGTTTCGAAGCTAAGAGATAGGGCTTACAATATTACAGAAGGTCACTCAACCCAGTTTTCGAGTGTAACCAGGTCAAAAATGCACGATACTACACCGGAATCACAAAAACAGATTCACAGAATGCATTCTAGCGGAAACATCATAAATCAGGCTACCTAAGTCCAAATCCAGAAATTCCAAAACCAGCTGAAATAAGAAACACATTTCATCAGAAGGCCTCAACAACCAATTCGGAAGCAATTCCAGCCAAAACAACCAATTACAGTCGCAATTCTTACATTCGGGTAAAACCAGGACAGCAAGGGTAATTTCGACTTTTCTCATTCTACGCTACTCCGGTTGACCTGAAATTTTGTAGGCTCCTCTAAAATGTCATTGGCTACAACTTTCATGTTTTAAGCAAGGCCAATTCGGCCTCTAACTAGGAGCTATAAATTCGGGCAGAATGAAGAACATCAAACCCTAACTTTCTACAATTTCTTCCAAATCAGAAATTGGTTGCAATTATCCACTTTTTCCACCTTCTAGAGTCATTATATACCATTTCCAATCATCATAGATAGCCACACAATCATGCTCATATTAAAACAGAAAAATCCCCAAAAATAATAAAACTTCATCACTTCAACCACAAATCAAGAATAATCCATAATATTGCATCTCATACCACCACTAATCATGATTTAAGCATCAATTAAGGGAGGAGGGTGGTTCTTCACAACTCACCTTAGCAATACAAGAGATAGAGCAACTAGCCACCTTAGCTTTCCAAACAACTTCACAACCAAGCTCAACTCCACCAAACTAAGAGGTTTTATGGAGTAAATGGAAGATTAATCGGTTTAATTGAAAGATTGGGCAAGATTGGAGACTAGAAAATTGAGAGCTTTTCTTCCCTTTTTTGAGCAAGAGACTTCGGCCAAGAAGCTTGCAAAATGAAGAGATTTTTGGCCAATTTTAATTAAATGGTAAAGTTGTGAACAGTAGTCAAGCTCAAGACTAAATCTTATGGTGACACTTGTCACCTTTAGGTTTAAAACTTATCTTTTTGTCTCTCCAATACAAATATCTTAACACTTTGTAAAATAATATCACTTAATACAAAATTCCAACAAGTTGTCAAAAATATAATGCATTTACCGCACTAGCGGGTCCCACGTCCAAAATACGCTCGTAATTTCTAAAAAACTAACCGATACTAGAAAAATCATTTTAAAACTATCTTTGCTCATAAACTTTATCTGGGGAATTTTTCTAATAAAGAAACTGTAGAAAAGGCGGGCGATTAAATAAAAGAAACCCTAGAAAATTAGAAAATTTTCGGGTTCTCGCACTCATACTTTTCGGGGCGTCACAATCTCCCCTCCTTAAAAGAATGTCGTCCTCGACATTCCCTCTTGCACCAATCAAGTCAAGACATCCCGCAAAAAAATCTCTCAAGCATTCCAAGCAGACACGAAGAGTCAAATCAAACCCACAGTCCGGCATCCTAAACTTCAAGCCTAGGATACACTACAGAGATCTGAAGCCTAAGCTCTGATACCAACTGTGACAGCCCCACCTCACCCTAAGGCGAACCAGAGGGTTCGGCGGACCGCCTGCCCAGCTCTCGCCGGGACTCAGTCGTTCACTACATTCCTCAAATAAATTACAATATAAATCTCAAATATTACATCAAATGTTCCAACATTTACATATCAAAAGCGAAGCGTCCATGCTTCCACTGCGCCACTCTGATCCATGATCCCAATTATTATACCAGAGGAATTCCACAACAATAAAATCACAACAAGCCTTCCTTCGCCACGAGCCCTGTGGAGGGGAATAAAATAGTTTTTGGGGTGAGCTAAAAGCTCAGCGAGTAACCAGAAAAATCAGTAATCAAATCGGTTTCACAATAGTTCATTTCAATGATGTCATAAATCAAATGATAAGTCCAGAAACAATTACAACATTTACAAGACATTAAATATGGAGTATCAATAATTCAAGAAACATTTACAGTGGAAAGCGATAGTAACATTCATGAAAAGGATACGGGCCCACATGGAGCCAAATATTCCCGCGCGCGCTCATTCTCCTGACATTTCCTCCTTCCTTCAATCTTTTGAAAAGCATTTGTTTTTTTTTTCTTTAAATGAAATCCCCGCACATTTGATCATGCATTTCATTCACCCCCTTCCCAGCCATTGGCCGGGCTCCACCAGACTTCAAGGTAATACTCGAGTATACCAAAACGTTCACCCGGGTCCCTAATCGCCCGACCGAGTCCGCTTCTGGCTCGAGACGACCGGTAACAAGGGGCAATGGCCAGTTCAGGCCAAAAGGCTTACATTCATGCGCAAGTAGCATTTCAATCATTAAATCCTTGAAAATGGTACAGGTATTTAGGTCGAGTGCGATAAAGTACACTCTCGCCTAGAAAGCTCGTTTTGGAAATCATTAAAAGCACTTAACACATTATCAATCAATAATAACAAGCCAATAAGTCAAGGAATATAGCAAACAAGGAACGCTCACATGTAAGCACGCATGATATGCAAGAAAACAGTTCAAAAGTAAATGCAAGAAAACAGTTCAAAAGTAACTTTGAAAACAGTTCAAAAGTAAATAATGCAAGAAAACAGTTCAAAAGTAACTTTGGAAACAGTTCAAAAGTAAATAATGGAAGAAAACAGTTCAAAAGTAACTTTGGAAACAGTTCAAAAGTAAATAATACAAGAAAACAGTTCAAAAGTAACTTCGGAAACAGTTCAAAACAGGAAACGGTTCGTAAATAACTTTAGAAATAGTTTGAGGTCACTCACCTCCATGGCTCAGAAATCATCCATCATATAACATTGCTTTGCTCAAATCCAAGTCTTAGATCACAAACTCAATGCAAAGAAATCCCTTCAAAGTTCGGACAGCACTTCCCCTGAATTTGCTAACTTTTCCAGCCATCATGGCTTCATTATTTCCTCAGCCAGTCCCAAAGGTACACACACAACAACAAGTTCATCCAATAGTCATTCAGCAAGCTCCAAGTAGTACTAGTACAAGTCAAGCTAGGGAAAAGTCCGGAAATGAAAGTTAAGCTCAAAACCAGAAAAATAGTTTTTGACGTCATTTTGCGGTAATGGCACCAAAGGCACTACGATTATCGGATGAAGGTGAAAGATTCACCGTTTCGAAGCTAAGAGATAGGGCTACAATATTACAGAAGGTCACTCAACCCAGTTTCGAGTGTAACCAGGTCAAAAATGCACGATACTACACCGGAATCACAAAAACAGATTCACAGAACGCATTCTAGCGGAAACATCATAAATCAGGCTACCTAAGTCCAAATCCAGAAATTCCAAAACCATCTGAAATCTAAGAAACAGGGCTACATTTAATCATAAGGCCTCAACAACCAATTCAAAAGAAATTCAAGCAAAAACAACCAATTACAGTCGCAATTCTTACATTCCGGTAAAACCAGGACAGCAAGGGTAATTTCGACTTTTTTCATTCTACGCTACTCCGGTTGACCTGAAATTTTGTAGGCACATCTAAAATGTCATTGGCTACAACTTTCATGTTTTAAGCCAAGGCCAATTTGGCCTCTAACTAGGAGCTATAAATTCGGGCAGAATGAAGAACATCAAACCCTAACTTTCTACAATTTCTTCCAAATCAGAAATTGGTTGCAATTATCCACTTTTTCCACCTTCTAGAGTCATTATATACCATTTCCAATCATCATAGATAGCCACACAATCATGCTCATATTAAAACAGAAAAATCCCCAAAAATAATAAAACTTCATCACTTCAACCACAAATCAAGAATAATCCATAATATTGCATCTCATACCACCACTAATCATGATTTAAGCATCAATTAAGGGAGGAGGGTGGTTCTTCACAACTCACCTTAGCAATACAAGAGATAGAGCAACTAGCCACCTTAGCTTTCCAAACAACTTCACAACCAAGCTCAACTCCACCAAACTAAGAGGTTTTATGGAGTAAATGGAAGATTAATCGGTTTAATTGAAAGATTGGGCAAGATTGGAGACTAGAAAATTGAGAGCTTTTCTTCCCTTTTTTGAGCAAGAGACTTCGGCCAAGAAGCTTGCAAAATGAAGAGATTTTTGGCCAATTTTAATTAAATGGTAAAGTTGTGAACAGTAGTCAAGCTCAAGACTAAATCTTATGGTGACACTTGTCACCTTTAGGTTTAAAACTTATCTTTTTGTCTCTCCAATACAAATATCTTAACACTTTGTAAAATAATATCACTTAATACAAAATTCCAACAAGTTGTCAAAAATATAATGCATTTACCGCACTAGCGGGTCCCACGTCCAAAATACGCTCGTAATTTCTCAAAAACTAACCGATACTAGAAAAATCATTTTAAAACTATCTTTGCTCATAAACTTTATCTGGGGAATTTTTCTAATAAAGAAACTGTTAAAAAAGCGGGCGATTAAATAAAAGAAACCCTAGAAAATTAGAAAATTTTCGGGTTCTCGCACTCATACTTTTCGGGGCGTCACAGGGTTCGGTTGACATAGTTGATGGTTGTGATTCGGAAAATGGTCTCTGTGTAAGTTGGACAATGTAGCTAATAAACTTGAATTTGAGCCTTTTACAGTGGGCTACTACTTCCTGATTCCTGGTAGAAATATGCGGATAGATTAGTGTATATGTTGCAGGAGAATGATGCTGCTGAATTGGCTAAATTAGAGATGATATATGGGTTAGTTGATGTGTTCTTCATTCATCGAATAACATATAATCTGCCTCATTTTGCTGTTGTTGAAGAAGGAAGAAGGAATGATAGTAATAGGAATAATCAAGAAGATTCTGTACATGTGGCCACATCAGAGAATGTTCAAGAAGATTCTATACATGTGGCCATACTAGATGTGACACCCCAACTTTTAAGATGCTATTGTTTTACGGTTTCTTTAGTTCATTTTATTTTAAAACATTATTTTGTTTCAAGGAAGATACTAAAGTTATTTCTTTGGGGTTGATTTAAAACCTTATTTTATTTTAAAAGACTAGAAACCCTAAAATTTTAATCAAAACCCAAGTTTACTTGTGACCATGTTTAAATCCCTTATATTTGACTCAAAACCCTAATTTTATTATATGGAATTGTAAAATTCATCACACTTTTCTTAAAATTCCTTTTATTTGAAAATTATTTATTTAATATGATCCTCCTACTCAAGTACTCCACAATAAGTGTAAATAAACCTAGAAAGTAGGGTTTCACTCTTCGTTTTCAAGATTGGAGTAAATTAGGGTTTTCGCGATTTTTCGCCGGATGAATTTTCGGAACGGAGCAAGGATCAAATTTGGTGATTAAAGGTGACTTTTAAGTGAGAAATAAAATATGATTAGGAGCAATAAGATAAGGTTAGTGAATAGGAAGTAAAAAAACCCTAGTACGTGTGTTTTAAGAAAAAACGGCGCGAACCGGCGGGTCCCGCGCATTACCGATTGAACGCACCATTTGACCACCACTTACTTGCTATACAAGTTTCTCACTAATAGAACAAAATATCTTCCCCCTCTTAGCTTCTTATTGGCCGAAAATTAGTGGTTCAAAATGCAACAAGAGAGAGAAAATTGTGTGGTTGTGATTCAACCAAGTGTTAACCAAACTTGTGGCTAGAATTAATTCTTATTTTTCCAACCTTCTTATAAGACAAATGAAGCTTAATCTTCCTCATTCTTTTCTCTCTCTTGGCCGAAATTCTCTCCAAAGGAAGAAAGAAAAATCTCTCTCAATTCCTTGTCCTAATCTTGCTCAATCTCATAAACTAACCGGTTAATCTTGAATTCCTTCCATAAAACCTCTTCATTTGGTATTAGTAAGTTGATTGGTGAAGTGTTTGTGGAAGCTAAGGTGACAAGCAACTCCCTCTCTCTTGTTTTACTAGGTGAGTAATGAATGAACTCTCTCCTTCACCTAATGAAGCTTAATTCATGCTTAGTGGTGTTAAGAGATGAAAGATTATGGCTTATATCTTGATTTGTGGATGATTTAGTGAAGTTTTATATTTATTGGGATTTTTTCTGTTTTAATATAAGCATGATTGTGTGGCTATATATGATGGTTGGAAATGGTATGTAATGATGCTAGATGGTGGAAAAAGTGGAAGATTGCAAGTAATTTCTGTTTTGAATGAAATCTGGAAAATTGGGGTTTCTTGGTTCTTCATTCTGTCCGAAAATTTTAGTCCTAGATAGAGGCCTAATTGGCCTTGGCTTAAAACATGAAAGTTGTAGGGAATGACATTTTATAGGTGCCTGTAAAATTTCAGGTCAATCGGAGTAACGTAGCATGAGAAATATCGAAAATACCCTTGCTGTTCTGGTTTTGTCCGAATGTAAGAACTGCACTTGTAATTGGTGATTTTGGATAGGATTTATTCAGAATTGGTCGTTCCAGTCTTCTGATGAAATGTATCCCTGTTTCTAAGCTTTCGTATGCCTTTGGAATTTCTGAATTTGGACTTAAGTAGGCTGAGTTATGCTGTTTCTACCAAGTTGCGGTTTGTTCACCTGTTTTACGATTCTGGTTTAGTATCTTACAGTTTTGACCTAGTTATACTCGAAACTGGGTTAAGTGGCCTTCTTCAACGTTGTAGCATTTTAAGTGCTGAATCTACCTGTAAAATTGCAGGTCAAACGGATTAATGTATTCTGAGTTATAGACAAAACCCTCAGACCTGTTTTAGACGTCCGTTTGTGTACGTTTTGAATTTCAGTTTCTGCCGTGCATTTTTCCGTTTTGATCCCGTACGATCTGGGTGTCGAATCCTTCATAAGAAATTTATATCTTGGTCTCAGCTTCGAAACGGTATAAAGTACGTCGAAATCCGAGTTCCGTAGCCTCTGTTATGATCAAAACAATATCGATCGTCAGAACTGCCTTGTATTTGGACAGTTCTGACGGGTATTTTGACACTCGATTTTCGTTCTGTTCTGAATGGATTCAGGTCTTAGCCAAAACATCAAAGTTTTAGCCTTATGTCTCAGCTTTCTAACGCCTCTGGAATTTCTTGATTTCGATTTTTGAACCGTGAGGTACGGCCTTGTAAACAGGGCCTGTTTGGTAACCCGCCATGAAACGGCTGGCACTATTTCGTGCCTTTTTGACCTATACCTATTCAGATCTAGGTTAAGGTGTCTTTACGAAAATTGTAGCCCTTTCTCATGGCTTCGAAACGGTGTCTCTCTCACCTTGATCCGATACCCCTAGCCTAACTTTCGACCAAAACGGTTTGAGATGGCAGATTTGGCCGTCCCGTTTGCCGTTCCGCGCGCGCGCGTGTGCCCCTTTTTGCCGTTTTCGCACTTGCGCGTGCCAATTTTGCCGTTTTACTTGTTTTACGTATGTTAGTAGCCGTTTGTGATATATTGTGACACAATCTTCGATTTCAGACGGTGGTGAACTAGGTGGGGCCGATGGGGCCCACTACTAGCCAACAAACGAAGTGATTTCCGCTTTTGTACTACTTTTGTCTTTTGGGTAAGTATTCAGGCCGCTTTTGTATGTTAGTTGCTTATGTGTTTCGATATGTATGAAGAGGGTACTTAGACGAGGGTGTACTTTATCGCACTCGCTCTAAACCCTAATTTGCACACATATTTGTACATGGCTTATGTAGATGAGCAATTTTGGAACTAAAACCCTTGAGCTGGTGGCTCAGGGTGACTTTTGAATAATTTTGTGAATTTTGTGAGTTTGAGGTTGAACTCAATACCTAGATGGACTATTCGAGCCGGTTAGGGCTTGGTCGAAGTCAGTCCAACTTGGTTTGAGGTCACCAAGTTTGTGAACCCGGTTCGCTGAGTATGTGAACCAATTTTGTGACCCGAGCTTGTGACTCAAGCTCAATTTTGTGACCCAAGTTTGTAGGTTCATGTTATGAACCAATTTTGTAAATCCGGTTCACCGAGAAGGTGACCAAGTTTGTGAACCGAGCTTGCGCAGCAAGTTCAATTTCGTTCGTCCGGGCAAGTTTGTGAGGTGACTGGCCAGTGAGGGTGATAAGGTGTTCGGTGGGTGTACAAGTGGAGTTCTACGGACCTTATGTATGGTCGACGGAGTGTCGACAGGAGGTCACGCATGGCAACAACTTGGCTTTGGAGCCACCTGTATCCTTATCATGTGATGTTACTTTTCTGCTTTTGCTTTACTCTTATTGTGTAACTGTTACGTGAAATTTACGCTTTCGCCCCTGTTTACTTACTAAGCATATAGCTTACCCCATTCCTTTTGTTTTCCTTAGCAGGGGCCGACGCGGGGACTTTTGGCTCGTATACTAGTATAGTTAGTTTGGCTTGTATTAGTTGAACAGTTAGGATGTTTGTTTTTGTTTTGGTGGTTTGACTCGATACTTTTGGAGAATGTAATTATAACTCTTTTGGGTTTGTATATATTGTATTTAGTGCTCTTTCGAACTTTAAGTTTTGAGTCCTGGCGCGAGCTAGGCAGGCGGCCCGCCGATACCCTTGGGTTCGCCCTTGGGAGAAGTGGGGTCGTCACAGTTGGTATCAGAGCTTAGGCTTCAGATTCCTGTAGTGTATCCTAGGCTTGAAGTTTAGGATGCCGGACTGTGGGATTCGATGTGATTTGAAAGTTAAGCAATTGAGGGATAAAACCTAGAGCCTGTTTTGCGTGGTTTCTGCGCGGAGTGACCCTGGACTAAGTGGTAAATAAGTATGAAGGACTAAGTGTTCGTTCGAGCATAAATTATGGATCATAAATGTTATAGGCCTTAAATCTCTTTCATGGTATCTAAGGATCATAGATAGGTATGTCGGGTAGGAATTTCGATTGTAGATAGTTTACTCTTGGGACTGCAGCTCGAGATGTGAATTATCTTATTTCGGATTCTTGTGCCTGAGTACTCCAAAGTTTAGGCGCTGTTAAGTATTTGAGACTTGCATTTTGGGAATATGAACAGGCTTTGTCCGGCTAGAGTGAGTACAAGACATCAACGGGCACCTTGGGAAGTGGAGTAAGAAACCGGACGAGGGTGGTTTTCACTGAGTGTGGGACGACAAGTCGCGTTTCTTTCATTTGCCCTTGTATTGTCCCTACATGTCATTTACTTGTGGTATGTTAATACCTGCATCTATAGTACTTGCTGCACTTGGCTTTGTCTAACTTGAAATGTCTCTTGGTGTATATGGTGCATTATATTGCGTACATTTTGGCGTGACTTGTATATATATGTACACCTTTTGATCTTTTGATTATTTCGAGTTTTTCAACCCTTAGCTCGTTGATTGCAATTTCGAGGACGAAATTGTCCTAAGTGGGGGAGATTGTGACACCCCAACTTTTAAGATGCTATTGTTTTACGGTTTCTTTAGTTCATTTTATTTTAAAACATTATTTTGTTTCAAGGAAGATACTAAAGTTATTTCTTTGGGGTTGATTTAAAACCTTATTTTATTTTAAAAGACTAGAAACCCTAAAATTTTAATCAAAACCCAAGTTTACTTGTGACCATGTTTAAATCCCTTATATTTGACTCAAAACCCTAATTTTATTATATGGAATTGTAAAATTCATCACACTTTTCTTAAAATTCCTTTTATTTGAAAATTATTTATTTAATATGATCCTCCTACTCAAGTACTCCACAATAAGTGTAAATAAACCTAGAAAGTAGGGTTTCACTCTTCGTTTTCAAGATTGGAGTAAATTAGGGTTTTCGCGATTTTTCGCCGGATGAATTTTCGGAACGGAGCAAGGATCAAATTTGGTGATTAAAGGTGACTTTTAAGTGAGAAATAAAATATGATTAGGAGCAATAAGATAAGGTTAGTGAATAGGAAGTAAAAAAACCCTAGTACGTGTGTTTTAAGAAAAAACGGCGCGAACCGGCGGGTCCCGCGCATTACCGATTGAACGCACCATTTGACCACCACTTACTTGCTATACAAGTTTCTCACTAATAGAACAAAATATCTTCCCCCTCTTAGCTTCTTATTGGCCGAAAATTAGTGGTTCAAAATGCAACAAGAGAGAGAAAATTGTGTGGTTGTGATTCAACCAAGTGTTAACCAAACTTGTGGCTAGAATTAATTCTTATTTTTCCAACCTTCTTATAAGACAAATGAAGCTTAATCTTCCTCATTCTTTTCTCTCTCTTGGCCGAAATTCTCTCCAAAGGAAGAAAGAAAAATCTCTCTCAATTCCTTGTCCTAATCTTGCTCAATCTCATAAACTAACCGGTTAATCTTGAATTCCTTCCATAAAACCTCTTCATTTGGTATTAGTAAGTTGATTGGTGAAGTGTTTGTGGAAGCTAAGGTGACAAGCAACTCCCTCTCTCTTGTTTTACTAGGTGAGTAATGAATGAACTCTCTCCTTCACCTAATGAAGCTTAATTCATGCTTAGTGGTGTTAAGAGATGAAAGATTATGGCTTATATCTTGATTTGTGGATGATTTAGTGAAGTTTTATATTTATTGGGATTTTTTCTGTTTTAATATAAGCATGATTGTGTGGCTATATATGATGGTTGGAAATGGTATGTAATGATGCTAGATGGTGGAAAAAGTGGAAGATTGCAAGTAATTTCTGTTTTGAATGAAATCTGGAAAATTGGGGTTTCTTGGTTCTTCATTCTGTCCGAAAATTTTAGTCCTAGATATAGGCCGAATTGGCCTTGGCTTAAAACATGAAAGTTGTAGGGAATGACATTTTATAGGTGCCTGTAAAATTTCAGGTCAATCGGAGTAACGTAGCATGAGAAATATCGAAAATACCCTTGCTGTTCTGGTTTTGTCCGAATGTAAGAACTGCACTTGTAATTGGTGATTTTGGATAGGATTTATTCAGAATTGGTCGTTCCAGTCTTCTGATGAAATGTATCCCTGTTTCTAAGCTTTCGTATGCCTTTGGAATTTCTGAATTTGGACTTAAGTAGGCTGAGTTATGCTGTTTGTACCAAGTTGCGGTTTGTTCACCTGTTTTACGATTCTGGTTTAGTATCTTACAGTTTTGACCTAGTTATACTCGAAACTGGGTTAAGTGGCCTTCTTCAACGTTGTAGCCTTTTAAGTGCTGAATCTACCTGTAAAATTGCAGGTCAAACGGATTAATGTATTCTGAGTTATAGACAAAACCCTCAGACCTGTTTTAGACGTCCGTTTGTGTACGTTTTGAATTTCAGTTTCTGCCGTGCATTTTTCCGTTTTGATCCCGTACGATCTGGGTGTCGAATCCTTCATAAGAAATTTATATCTTGGTCTCAGCTTCGAAACGGTATAAAGTACGTCGAAATCCGAGTTCCGTAGCCTCTGTTATGATCAAAACAATATCGATCGTCAGAACTGCCTTGTATTTGGACAGTTCTGACGGGTATTTTGACACTCGATTTTCGTTCTGTTCTGAATGGATTCAGGTCTTAGCCAAAACATCAAAGTTTTAGCCTTATGTCTCAGCTTTCTAACGCCTCTGGAATTTCTTGATTTCGATTTTTGAACCGTGAGGTACGGCCTTGTAAACAGGGCCTGTTTGGTAACCCGCCATGAAACGGCTGGCACTATTTCGTGCCTTTTTGACCTATACCTATTCAGATCTAGGTTAAGGTGTCTTTACGAAAATTGTAGCCCTTTCTCATAGCTTCGAAACGGTGTCTCTCTCACCTTGATCCGATACCCCTAGCCTAACTTTCGACCAAAACGGTTTGAGATGGCAGATTTGGCCGTCCCGTTTGCCGTTCCGCGCGCGCGCGTGTGCCCCTTTTTGCCGTTTTCGCACTTGCGCGTGCCAATTTTGCCGTTTTGCTTGTTTTACGTATGTTAGTAGCCGTTTGTGATATATTGTGACACAATCTTCGATTTCAGACGGTGGTGAACTAGGTGGGGCCGATGGGGCCCACTACTAGCCAACAAACGAAGTGATTTCCGCTTTTGTACTACTTTTGTCTTTTGGGTAAGTATTCAGGCCGCTTTTGTATGTTAGTTGCTTATGTGTTTCGATATGTATGAAGAGGGTACTTAGACGAGGGTGTACTTTATCGCACTCGCTCTAAACCCTAATTTGCACACATATTTGTACATGGCTTATGTAGATGAGCAATTTTGGAACTAAAACCCTTGAGCTGGTGGCTCAGGGTGACTTTTGAATAATTTTGTGAATTTTGTGAGTTTGAGGTTGAACTCAATACCTAGATGGACTATTCGAGCCGGTTAGGGCTTGGTCGAAGTCAGTCCAACTTGGTTTGAGGTCACCAAGTTTGTGAACCCGGTTCGCTGAGTATGTGAACCAATTTTGTGACCCGAGCTTGTGACTCAAGCTCAATTTTGTGACCCAAGTTTGTAGGTTCATGTTATGAACCAATTTTGTAAATCCGGTTCACCGAGAAGGTGACCAAGTTTGTGAACCGAGCTTGCGCAGCAAGTTCAATTTCGTTCGCCCGGGCAAGTTTGTGAGGTGACTGGCCAGTGAGGGTGATAAGGTGTTCGGTGGGTGTACAAGTGGAGTTCTACGGACCTTATGTATGGTCGACGGAGTGTCGACAGGAGGTCACGCATGGCAACAACTTGGCTTTGGAGCCACCTGTATCCTTATCATGTGATGTTACTTTTCTGCTTTTGCTTTACTCTTATTGTGTAACTGTTACGTGAAATTTACGCTTTCGCCCCTGTTTACTTACTAAGCATATAGCTTACCCCATTCCTTTTGTTTTCCTTAGCAGGGGCCGACGCGGGGACTTTTAGCTCGTATACTAGTATAGTTAGTTTGGCTTGTATTAGTTGAACAGTTAGGATGTTTGTTTTTGTTTTGGTGGTTTGACTCGATACTTTTGGAGAATGTAATTATAACTCTTTTGGGTTTGTATATATTGTATTTAGTGCTCTTTCGAACTTTAAGTTTTGAGTCCTGGCGCGAGCTAGGCAGGCGGCCCGCCGATACCCTTGGGTTCGCCCTTGGGAGAAGTGGGGTCGTCACACTAGAGAATGTTTAAGAAGATTCTGTACATGTGGTCACACCTAATTTCGCTATTGATGGTGGTTTTCAAGACACTAACACGGCTGAAGGAACTCCTTCACGTACTAGTAAGAGAATGAAACAGATTGCGAAGAAGAAAACCTCACCTGCAAAAAGATTTAAAATGCAGCAAAGGAAAAAGGATGTTGGCCATCAAGATATTGCTGCTGAAAGTGGTGTTAGTTGCAGGAGTGGATCATGCCAAAGTGCATCTCAAACCGAAAACAAAAGTAAGCATGGTTAACATGAGACTGGTGGAGTTACAGAAACCGATGCTATTGGACATGAAACTGATGTTGGTGAATATAAGACTGCTGAAGCTGCAGAAACTGATGTAGGTAAACATGCAACTGATGGAGCTACATAAATTGATGCTAATGTAAATGAAAGACATCGCAATGGTGGATAAGAAAGAAAAGCACCAATTAAGTCAAGAAAAACATCCAATAGAAAGGCTGAAGGTAAAAAGTTGTTCAAAAAAAATAGGGAGCAAATCATAGATGATGTAGTTTCAAGTGATCCCGAGAGCCTGTATGATAGTGAATATGCTATAAGTGATGAAGAAGAGTTAATAAAATCTATTAGTGAAATACTTGTAGATTGGGCTAATGTTGCTAAACAGTTCAGACAGCAAATAAAGGTAAAGAAAAGGTACAGGAAACTACTGTTAATGAAGAAGATAATGACTGCAGCATGGAGGAGTCGGATAATTCATCACATGATGGGTTGCACAACAATGAGAGTTCTAGAGATGAAAGAGGGAGTAAGGATGTGAACGAGAAGAAATTTAGGGTGTTCAATCCTGCAACAGAGATGGATGACCCAAAGTTTGAACTTGGGTTGTTATTCAAGTGTAAAACTGACTTTATCAATGCTGTAAAATCACAAGGAGTGAAGTACGGAAGGAAAATCAAGTTTAAGAAAAATGATTCAAGCGAATGCAAAGCCATATGCAAAGGTAAGAGATGCATGTGGAACATATATTGCTCAGTTAGGAGTGATAAAGTAACATTCCAAATCAAAAGCATGCTGCTGACTCACACTTGTGGTAGAACAACCTATCATGGCCTGGCAAGTGTGACATATTTGGCCAACAAGTACTTGGAGGACATTAGACTCAACCCAGATTTCAATGTAGGTGATTTTATGATAAAGGTCCACAAGGACTTGGGAGTTAGTATCACACCTAACGTGGGGTATAAGGTAAAGGCAAAACCTAAACAGATGATACATGGTGATTTCGTGTCCCAGTATAGCAAACTTTGGAGCTACTGTGAAGAACTTCAAAAGGCAAATCCTGACTCTAATGTGTTCATGACTACAACTGAGAATAATAAGGGTGATGATGAGTTTCAGAGATTCTATGTGTGACAGCCCCACCTCACCCTAAGGCGAACCAAAGGGTTGGGCGGACCGCCTGCCCAACTCTCGCCAGGACTACTAAGACGGTTATACATGACTCAAAACGTGCCGGAATACAGTAGCGCGCTTAAACAAAGTAAAAATCACGAAACAGAAAAATGAAAATCGAAACGGAAAGTGAATAGTGCCTGCCTCGTCACAATCCGACCGGGACCCAATCGAATACAAGTAACTTCATATAATCCTTGAAATGGACATATACAAACCAAATATAACACATGAACATGAGTACACGCTTTTATAAACCGCATTCGTATTTTTTTACAAATCAAAAGGGAACATTTGAATCCAAGTACAATTAGGGTTTCCAACCATGGAGGAGCTTATACAAAATATCTAAACTAACTCAACTCATGCTTCAAAATCACAGTTCCAAAAAGTGGTTCCCTGTAAGGAAAACAAGGATAACGGAACGGGGTGAGATAGAAGCTCAATGAGGTACCAAAAGTATAACAGTGAAAATCATGAGAAAACACTTTTAGGGCACATATACACATCAAGTAAGAGAAAGAAACGAACACCACAATTTAAAGGATACAGGTGGCCCTCAGGAGCCAAATCCCCGTTGCAATACTTGATCTAGCCTCGTTGACTCTCCGTCAACGTTTAATAACACACTCATGTCCGTAGACCCCTCTTACGCCAAAATCCCGTTCACCAAACATACCCCTTACCGGCCCGAAAGCCGAACAGGAACAATAATAGTAATGCTCGAGTATACCGGAATCAAGAGTCTCAATACCCAAAGATTCCCTAGGAACAGGTACCCATGGATTGTCAATTACCTCGACCAAGCCCTTACTGGCTCGATTTAATTAACTTCCCATGAGGTTGAGCTCAAGTTTAACAGGAAGATCGTTGGACACACTTCCAAACGTTCTCATAACAAGCGCAAGTAATAAGTTCAAGTACATAACAAGTACAAGTAATAGATTCCAGTTCATTCAGTACATGTAAGAGAACGAGTGTGATAAAGTACACTCTCGTCTCATTCAGAATAACAGAGTTCATAGTTATCCATTTCACACATTTCAAGTATAGATGAACCAATTAAACAACAATTCAGGGGGAGTGGTACACTCACCAGTTAAAGCAGAGTTCAACCAAGGTAGGGCTCTAATCACCAAGAAACCCTAGAATAGCCAAGGTAAACAATTATGGTTCCCCATAGCCATAATTCCAGTAAATAAAATGCACAAATGAGGCTCGACTACAAGTCGTAGACCTCGCCAACTAATTACTCATGCAAGTGTACAAAACATGATTTCAGGAACAAAAAGATAATATGAAACCCTAAGGCTCGAACAACCCCAAAAGCCTATCTTATATATATCCCAAATCAAACCAAACTCGAAGGAATCCAACGTTCCCAAAATTTGGACAGCATGTCCCCTACATTTCCTTACTTTTCCATCCTGCACGCAACACCAATTCATCTCAAATCAACCACATACACATTATAGACTATAGAATACACCTTTCGGAACAAGAAGCACAACTGAAGCTACACTTATCGGATTGAAACGAATCTTATGGAGTTTCGAAGCCAAAACATAAACCTACATTTCTTATGAATACCTCCAAAGGCAAATCATGCATTTTCATGGTAAAAAATGGAAAGGTCCACGAAAACAGAAATCTGTCCGCGAAACAGGGTTCATGGGCAGTCAAGGGTATTTTGGTCATGTCATAGGCTACAGTACTCTGATTGAGCTGAAAGTTTGCAGAACGCTATTTAACATCATTTTCTACAACTTTCATGTTTTAACCTAAGCCTGATTCGGCCTATAACATGCTCAAATAAAGCTGGACAGAACAGGGAAAATTGGAACCCTAAAGCTGAAATTTCTGCACAAAACTGAAATTTTCGCAAATAACCGCAATTAACGCACAAGGGATCTATTTAACACAATTTAGAACCATCAATCCAAGGCCAATCATATCCATCATATGAAAACAGAAAATTCTCAAAAAAAATTAGAAATTTAGCTAACTTCACTCTAATCCATAAAATCACCTAGTTAGCTACCATAAGTCACCAATTGACCATTATTAGAACCAAAGAGTGAGTTCCAAGCAAAATACCTTAACTCCTCAAGAAAGGTAGTAGCTCAGAGGTTTCTTCTCCAAATCAACTCCACCAAGACCTTCAAACTCCCTTAGCAAGTCAATTTTGTGGACTAATTCAAGAGTTAATCGGTTGGTTTTCAAGATTTGTGCAAGAAATGGAAGATATAGTTGAAGCTTTCTTTTCTTTTCTCTCAAGATGAAGTTCGGCCAAGGAGGTGATGAAATGAAGATGATTTGAGTCAAATTTGGTCTTTTAGTAAAGGTAACAAAAGTTAGGCAAGTCAACTCAAATAAGAAAGTGACATTTGTCACTTTGTTTTTGCTTAAGATTATCTTCTTGTCTCCCCATGGTTACTCCAGCTAGGTAACCTCTAATTATCTCCTAACACCTAGTAATTAAATCCCTTTATGCAAAATTTAACCTAATTGGCCGAATTTCTCTCACTTAATGCACTAGCGGGCCCCACGTCCAATATACACTTCAAATATCTCATGAGCTAACCTATACTAGAAAAATAATTTAAAAACGGTATTTACTTATAAAAATATCTCTAAAGTTAACATAATAACAAAAATGTAGAAAACGGGTACAAAGGAAAACAATATGGCCTAGAAATTCAGAAAATTTTCGGATTCTCACACTATGTATATCTAGATGGTTGTAAAAGAGGGTTTCTGAAGGGTTGTAGATATGTTGTAGGTCTTGATGGATGTCACTTAAGAGGGTGTCATAAGGGAGTTCTTCTCACAGCCGTTGGTATTGATCCAAATGATCAACTATTTCCGATAGTATATGCTGTAGTTGAAACTGAAAATAAGAACTCTTGGAAATGGTTTGTAGAAGAGCTAAAGAGGGATCTTGAAATTATTGATAAAAGCATTTGGACATTTATAACCAACAAGCAAAAGGTAATATATAACTAACTTTATCAGTCTTGTTGTTATGATAATAATTACTGACAGTAATATAGGTTTGTTTTTTATTTCATTTATACAGGGGCTAGTTCAAGTTATTCAAGAGATACTGAGCATCGCATGTGTGTGCGACACATGTACAATAATTTCTAAAAACAACATCTAGGCCTATCTCTCAAGGAAAGGGTATGAGTTGCAGCACGAGCTTCTTATAAGAACAAATTTGCTAGGTTGATGGAATCACTAAAAGAGTTTGATGAAGGTGCTTACAATTGGCTCATAAACCATACTTATCCAAAGGAGTGGACAAGATCACATTTTAGAACAAATGTAAAATGTGATATTTTATTGAATAATCTGTGTGAAAACTTTAACTCCACAATCCTTGATGCTAGGCAGAGACCAATTCTTGACATGTTGGAGACCATTAGGTTTTACTTAATGGTTAGGATGGAAAAAAAAGGGAATGGATAAAGAAATACACTGGGGAGATATGTCCTAAAATTCTGAAAAAGTTGGAGAAAAATAAGCTTGCTGCAAATGACAGCATTCCCAGTCATTCCAAGGACTGAAATTTTGAAGTTAGGTGCATGTATGGTGATAGGTATACTGTAGCCCTTATTAGTAGATGTTGTAGTTGTAGAAAGTGGGATCAAAATGGCATTCCTTGTACGCATGCCATTGTTACAATTTGTGACACTGGAGAGGAACCCGAGAAGTTTGTGCATGATTTCTACTCCAAAGAAACTTGCATGAGGGCATATGAACCCATGATAAGCCTAATGAATGCTAAACAAATGTGGAAAAATTCTGGCATGCCACCCGTGCTACCTCCTGAGAATATAAAGCTTCTTGGTAGACCATGAAAAGCTAGATGAAGGGAGCTAGATGAACCAGCATCAGGTAAAAAGCAAAATAAGCAGCAGCAAAAGCTATCTAGAATTGGGCAAATGGTGTATAAGTGTAAAAAATGTAACAAAACTGGCTATAATAGTAGGAAGTGTCCAAGCCAGATACAAAATGCCTCTGCTGAGACTGATTCACATGGATTTGTTAGACCTACATCTCCAGTTCCCAAGTCAAATACTCAAATGTCTGAGGATGTCATGGCAGATGCACCATTGCAAAGTCAACAATCTACATCAAACTATTCTACTGCTGCAAGTATTCCAGTGAGTATCATAAACATCTTTCGCTTGTCAACTTTCATATTTTACCTTTACGTTGTCTAACAATCCTTTGTTAAAATTGTCATGGTGGAGAATATTGGGAAGTACAAGTGCAATATCTGCCACTAATATGGTCACACCAAAGGCAGGTGCACTTTCACTGTTGCAGAGTTTTCTCAAGGGCAGGCATATGAATCCTCAAAGATCAACGGAAAGCAAAAGGAAAATTGAAGTTGGTGCATCCTTCAAATTTTACTAAGTGCTGGTGGCTTGTTTAAGCATCTTTTGGTGGCTTTAGCTACAACTTTTATGTTGAATTTTGCTTCTGGGATATTATAATTCATGTATTAGGACTTTAGTTAGGACTTTTGCATTGCTATGGTTCTTGTGTTAGCTGTTAGTTTTTGGCACTGCTGTAAAGAGCATCTTGGCTACTTCAAACATTTGTTACAAAATTCTGCAGTTTATTGTCTTCAAATTCAATGTTAAGAGATATGGCTATTCATCAGCTTTCTTTTACATTGGCAAATTTCCCTTTCCGACAATCAATTGACCAAAAAGCAGCTTTGCATTCATAATTGTAAAATGGTACAAACATGAGCCTTTCCTATTATACAATAATTAACAAAAGATTATAGTTCCTATTACATAACCATTAACAAAAGTACAGCAGCTACAAAAAGCCTTTTTCATTTTGGATACTGCGACATACTCTCGGATTCACAGTGTTCCATAATGACATAAATCGCAACTAAAACAACATATTAGACCCACCAACAACTATCTTCCAATTTTAGTTCAGCTCCAGCTCATTAACAGCAACAAAGTGCACATCCAAGAGGCAACCAAACCAGTCCAAAGCAATTTCTCTCTTCGGATTCTCCATTCTTGATCAGCTTCTAGCCGGTTGATTGTTCTTAATAGACCAGATATTATTGTTACAGATCTACTACACATTGGCGGGTCATACCACTTGAAGAGCCACAAGCATGAGTTATCTAAAATGCACGAAGAACATCACATATCAAGACCAAATTTTAACCCCACACCCCAAACCCAAATGACTTGAAATGTTTAGAAAACTTACTCCATAATTTGGACAACCATAGAATCTTCTCCCCGAATTTGCAGGTTTCTAAGAAGTCACAATTATAGGTTCCTTTCCACAAAGACATCACTTGTTGTTCGGATCTATTTTACTAACCAATTTGTCAGCTTCTTCACATTTTCTTGCTATTCTTCCTCCATTACACAGCTCCGGAAGCTTTTTTCAACCGAAAATACGAAGGAAGCTTGTGGACTTTTCAACTGGTGGAAACCTATATTCGTCCTCCATCACGTGGGAAAATATGAAGGAAAGATGGCCTTTTTTAATCGAAAATGAAGTGTGTTTCCGGTTTTGCCCTTGAAAATATGTCCATGTGAGAGAAGCGTGCTGTTTTTGGTCAGAAAAATGAGCAAATATGAGCATTATGACCAAAATGGATCATAATTTAAATGTTAGGGACAATTATGGCTGATTTTAAATGTTGGGGACTAAAAAAGTTTTTTTGAAAAATTTTAGGGATCAATTTGGCAAAATTTTCAAGTTAATATATACCTAACACCACCCTTGGAATGAACATGAGATGGACCCCATAAATTTGAATGAATATAATCAAGAGTATCTTTCATCTTATGAATTGTTGGTGAACTGAAACTAATTCTTTTCTACTTCTCAAAAATACAGTGTTCACAGAATTTCAATAGCCTAAAGAAGGTGTATGCCTAAAGAAGTCCTTTGACCACAAAGAAGTTCTCTTTTGCTTAGTATGTCTAAACCTTTCTCGCTCATATGTTTCAAACGCATATGCCATAATTTGGTAATGTCAAAATCAGATAAAGATGATGAGAAGACTACAACCGAACCTTGACAGTAGATCCCTACAAAACATATAAATTATCAGACCTACAAGTTTTAATAACAACAAGAATACCTTTAGAAATCTTCATAATGTCATTTTCAACTGTATTTGCACCCAAGAGCTTCCAGGATGTCCAAAGAGATTAGATTCTTTTTCAAATCAAGAACATGTCTAACATTAGTGAGCATCCTCACAATACCAACATGCATTTTAATTTGGACAATACCCATACCAACATCACAAATGATATTATTGCTCATCAAAATAATTTCACTCTTATAAGGTTCATAAGCGAAAAATAAATTCCTATTGGGACACATATGATAAGAGTACCTCAAATCTAAAATCCATTCATTTTTAGACTTTATCCTGTCATCAGTCACAAAGAAAGTATTTCCATCACTCTCATCAGCTGCAACGCGAGTTTCGGCAGTTTCAATATTTTTCTCATCAAATTTTTTCGTTTATTTTAGTCTATTTTTTAATTTAAAATAATTTGTCTTAATGTGCCCTCTT